>NC_138216.1:8303601-8511948 GCF_964194415.1 Vipera berus
CTCCCTCTTTCTCCACGTTCTCTCCCCTTCTTTTATTGCTTTCCCTTCTCCTCCTCATCTCCGTCCTCGTTTTTAACTCCCTCTCCTCTTTTAATTTAATTTTAATTTCTCCTTTAATTTCCTTTCCCCACTTCTCCATTCCATCTTCAAACCATTTCTCTTTTGTAAGTTTCCACTTTTATAACCACAACACAGTACATTATTTCGATCCGTTCTACAAGGAACCAACAATATATACAATATATATTTGGTGATGGGAAGAAGGATTAATGGGGTGGATTAATAGGTTAAGCTCACGACCTTCTATCATTTCTCTATTCTAAACTGCCCTTCCCTAGATTATAAAAAACCTTTTGGGTGTCATTAAACACAAATATATCTAGCCACTAGGAACCACGTGGATGACTCTCTAGCATTCATCATGTATTTCTTTAGATAATGCAGGGGTAGGCAACCTTGGCTCTTTTATGACTCATGGACTTCAACTCCCAGAATTCCTGAGCCAGCCAGACTTCAATTCTGGGAATTGAAGTCCATGAGTCATAAAAGAGCCAAGGTTGCCTAACCCTGGGATAATGCATGCCCTACCTTTCTCATTTAAGATCATCTCTCTTAGATGCTAAAGACATACTTAGCCATACCATCTATTATTGGAAGACAGCTGTTTTAGACTCTGGTAGTGAAACATCAGGAATAAGGACTAAGACATTTTATTGAAAGAGCCACGTTTTGGGGAGTCTGTAGCAAACTTCATAAAAAAAAACCAATAACATCCCTGCATTTTATAAACCTCAACATGGCGATTTAGGAATCCATAGGCAGGCATGGAGAAGACTAGGTGAGCTCAGACACTATAACTGTCTGGCTACTTGAAGTTATTTGAAGATTAAAAATGTTGCTGGCATGAAATTCATTTGCAGCTCCTCCAGAAACCCAGCACAATAAAAACAAGATTTATCGTGCAAGCAGGGCTAACGTATCAACTCACACAACACAAAAGGCGCAACCCTATTCCTGGCTGTAAGCACCTAATTCTAAGACTGTGTTTCTCAAGGTTGGCAACTTTAAGTTGTGGGGACTTCAACTCCCAGAATTCCTCTGCTGGCTGGGGAATTCTGGGTGTTGAAATCCACACATCTTAAAAGTTGCCAGCATGGAGAAATCCTTTTTATAAATGATACAACATTTTGACGGTCTGGTTTCCCCCATCATGTGATCCTGATACAGCATCTCAAACACTGCGACAGAATTGAGCTTAATTGATGGATTAAATTTATATGCTGTCCATCTTGTTTCAAGTGACTCAACTCCCATTTGTAGTCCTTAAACCAACTTATATAACTTGCTAGTGATCTGGAATGGCCTCAGAATGTTCATACGTAGGAAGCAGAACTGAGCTGCTTGCCCTGTAAGCATGCAAAACTTGATAAATTATGATCAAATCAAATCAAATTTATTTAAATACAGTCAACAACCAGCCAGGTTAAGAAAAAAACCAAGTAAAAACTCAAAAACAGTAAACAAATGCACCAAATATGATTCGATTTGATAATTATGAAATGTTACTGGCTGGGGGCAAATAAGAGTTCTTCGGATTATTATAATACTCTTATCATTTTTTGCAACAACTGGACGCATTTAGAACTTCTACATTTGAAAAATGTTCTTTCAAAACAAGAATAGAATAAAACCAATAACCTTTTTTTGGCCTTATTATTTTTGCAGCAAATCTTTCAAGATCCTTTTGATGAGCCATGTCACTAGGCCTCATGGAAAAGACATTTCCTCTGCCGGTCTTGCTATTGATCCTATGTCTTGTAATATAAATAGGCATACCTAATTTTCTTTGTATTTAGGTTAGCCCAACCCTAGGCTGAGTACACCCACTTTTCCACAACGAACTGACCACATCAGTCAGAGGTGGGTCTGGAATTCAGGCATTGTGCCCAGAGTAGAGTTTTTATATTATTTTAACGGTTAAAGAGAGAAGTCCAGAACAAGAAAGTTTAAGTTAAACAGCCTCCATCTGCAGGGAAATTGGCTTCTCTCTCTCCTTAGAGCCTTTTTTTAAAAAAAATAAAAAATAATTTCTACATACTTTCTACACTTTTTAAATCATTACTTTGCTCATGGAGCTGATGGCCTAAATGTTATCTATTGATTTCATCAGTGCTTTTTTTGTAAAAGAGAAAGGTGCCGGAACGCACACATGTCATACAACCCGCCTTGCCTACCCTACAAGATTCCATCCAGAAAAGGTGCCGGAACTCCATTCTGAGCGTTCTATGAGAAAAAAAGCCCTGATCATTTCATTGCATTGTTTAGCACAGGGGTCCCCAACCCCAGGTCCGTGGACCAGTACCACGGCATGCCAGCAACCGGTCCACACAAACAAGCAAAGCCCCATCCGCGGGATGCAGGCAGCACACAAAACCACGCACTCTCCGGTCCACGGAAAAACCTCTCTCCACAGAACCGGTCCCTGGTGCCCAAAAGGTTGGGGACCTCTGGTTTAGCAGAAGAAATTTCATAAGGACTACTGTCTTTTTTTTTTCTTTTGCCGGTTTTGTTTTCTTTCCCCCTAGAGAAGATTTGGATGGTGCAAAGCTAGTTTTCAGAGGCGCAAAAGGCTGGTGTTTTTAAGTGATCAAAAATGTTATAAAGAGAAACAAGTGGCTTAGAGATCCCAATACTAATACAGATAAAGTAAAGTAAGGTTCTACACTTAGGCGAGAAAAACCAAATGCACAGGTAGAGATGGAAACTCATCAAGGAGAGAAACAACCTAGAACTAAGGAGAAATTTCCTGACAGTTGGAACAACTAATCAGTGGAACGACTCGCCTCCAGAAGTTGTGGATGCTCCATCACTGGAGGTTTTTAAGAAAAGATTGGACAACCATTTGAGTTTCCTGCCTGAGCAGGTTGGACTAGAAGACCTCCAAGGTATCTTCCAATTCTGCTATTCTGTTCTGTACAAAAGGGTCCCCAACCCCTGGTCTGTGGCCTAGTACCGGGCCGCGGCATGCCAGCAACCGGTCCACACAAACAAGCAAAGCCCCATCCGCGGGATGCAGGCAGTACACAAAACCACACACTCTCCGGTCCGCGGAAAAATCTCTCTCCACGGAACTGGTCCCTGGTGCCCAAAAGGTTGGGGACCTTTGCTGTACAAGTTCACTTAGTGACATTTTTTTAGAGGTGTAAAAGGGTGGTGTTTTTAAGTGATCAAAAACATTATACAGAGAAACAGCGGCTTAGCGACCACAATACAGATAGTCTTCGACTTGCAACAGTTCATCTTGTGACCGTTCGAAGTTACAACGGGACTGAGAAAAGTGACTGACAATCATTTTCCACACTAACAACCACTGCAGCATCCCCATGATCACAGGATCAAAATTCAGATGCTTGGCAACTGACTCGTATTTATGACGGCTGCAATGTCCTAGCCCGGGGGTAGGCAACCTCGGTTCTTTTATGACTCGTGGACTTCAACTCCCAGAATTCCTGAGCCATCATGGCTCAGCATGGAAACCTCTCCCTTTCCCCTCAGCGTGGCTGGCTGAGGAATTCTGGGAGTTGAAGTCCACGAGTCATGAAAGAGCCAAGGTTGCCTAGCCCTGGCCTAGGCCGCTTTATGACTCGTGGACTTCAACTCCCAGAATTCCTGAGCCGGCATGGCTCAGCTTGGAAACCTCTCCCTTTCCCCTCAGCGTGGCTGGCTGAGGAATTCTGGGAGTTGAAGTCCACGAGTCATGAAAGAGCCAAGGTTGCCTAGCCCTGGCCTAGGCCGCTTTATGACTCGTGGACTTCAACTCCCAGAATTCCTGAGCCGGCATGGCTCAGCTTGGAAACCTCTCCCTTTCCCCTCAGCGTGGCTGGCTGAGGAATTCTGGGAGTTGAAGTCCACGAGTCATGAAAGAGCCAAGGTAGCCTAGCCCTGTCCTAGAGACACTTTTACACCTTCTGGCAAGCAAAGTCAACGGAGAAGCCAGATCCACTTAACAACCATGTTACTAACTTAACAACTGCAGAGTAGCACGTAACAACTGTGGCAAGAAAGGTCATTAAATGGGGCAAGACTCACTTAACAAATGTCTCACTTAGCGACATAAATTTTGGGCTCAGTTGTGGGGCACAAGTCAAGGACTACCTGTAATGAGTTCCATAGCCTTAGATTATTTGAAGACATACTTAAAAAAAACCCCTACCTGTATCATACCATTCCAATCATCTCCCTGATAGCATAAATCCAGAACTACCTTCCCAAATTTGAAAGGGGCAGAGGATATTTAATTTGTTTTCCTGTACGACCTGGGATGTTATCACCCTTTCTTCCTACCCATCTGAAGATTTTTTTTTAATTGAAAAGTTTTACAAAGTTTTAATGAAAAAAACCCCCCTCCCCACCAACCCTCCCCCCTTCACTCTCCCCCCGCACCCCCCCGGACTTCCCAAAGCAGAATACAGGGTATTACATATAGCAATCTTAAGCAAACATATGCTAAATATCTAATACAACGTTAACAAACCTTCCACCCTTTAACTCCCTTATAACAAAACTAAAAGAATTATAATAACACTTCTATAATTATTAAAAATTATTCATATGCTATTTGAAACTTTCTAGTCCCATATTTGTTTTGAATATAATCAATCCATCTTTTCCATTCCCAAATATATTTTTCTTGTGACTGGTCTTTCAAATACGCTGAAACTTTTGCCATTTCAGCTACTCCCATTACTTTTAAGTATCCATTGTTCTACTGTAGGTAAATCTTCTTTCTTCCAATATTGCGCCACCAACAATCTGGCTGCCGTTATTAAATGTAACATTACCGTAATTTAGATAATTTTATAGTAGTTTTTACAATGGGCACAGTTTCGTAATAGATCGGCTTCTTCTTGCATGTTTTGTGCTTGGAAAAAAAATCCACATTTTTTTTCACCTTCTAGCAACAGAGAAATGTATCTTTGCTCTATGGCACAGTTTTTGGTGGGTTTTTTTTTCTCCACCCTGGGAATACCAAATTCAAGCATGACTGGGAAACGCCGAATTTTGCAAGTCAGTCAAGCCACCCAAAAGATTCATTTGGCAGGCAGGCTTCAGACCTGAGGTTGGTTTTTTCAAAACATGGGCGACCCATCATATCCAGAAGAATATGTAACGAGATAACCCAATGATATTTGGGGTGTTTGCTCAAATCAGTCATCGGGCCAAGATGTTTCAAAAAAAAAAAGAGGAGAGAGAGAGAGTTTGTGGTTGCTTATTAATAAAAGATGACAAGCAGGACAATAACAGAATTATAAACAATGCCAGAAACTCAGAGAGATTCCAGATGAGAAGAACCATTTGTTGACCTTTCTCCAGGCTCATAGATCAAGATTATATGTCTTGCAAGAGCGGGATAACAGAGTCGGAAGGACGTCTTCCAGAATCTTCCTTGCACTCTGAAATAGAGGCCCTTAACCCTAGCTCTTCCCTCTCTTCCAGCTGCCAATATTTTTGCCTTATTTGGAATAGATATTGAAGACAGATGAAGAATAAAAGGCGTTCTCAGATTAAAACTGCAGCTGAGCCCAAAACATCTGCTGCAAAGTGAGACATGTGTTAAGTGGGTTTTTAAATGATCTTTCTTGCCACACTTGTTAAACGAATCACTGCAGTCGTTAAGTTAGTAACGCGGTTGTTAAGGGAATCTGGATTCCCCCTTGACTTGGCTTTTCAAAAGGTTGCAAAAGGGGATCACATGACCCCGGGACACTGCAACCGTCATAAATATGAGTCGGTTGCCAGACATCTGAATTTTGACCACATGACCGTGGGATGCCCCAACAGGTATGAGTGCGGAAAAATAGTCATAAATTACTTTTTTCAGTGCTGTTGTAATGCTCACTAAATGAACCATTGTAAGTTGAGGACTATCTGTGTGGGTTGAGAGATAGGTAGGTAGGTAGGTAGGTAGGTAGGTAGGTAGATAGATAGATAGATAGATAGATAGATAGATAGATAGATAGATAGATAGATAGATAGATAGATAGATAGATAGGAAGACAGAGAGACAGACAGGAAGTAAAATAGATAGATAGATAGATAGATAGATAGATAGATAGATAGATAGATAGATAGATAGATAGATAGATAGATAGATAGATAGATAGATAGATAGATAGATAGATAGATAGATAGATAGATAGATAGATAGGAAGGTAGACAGACAGTAAGATAGATAGATAGATAGATAGATAGATAGATAGATAGATAGATAGATAGATAGATAGATAGATAGATAGAGACAGACAGACAGACAGACAGACAGACAGACAGACAGACAGACAGGAAGGAAGACAGACAGACAGACAGACAGACAGACAGACAGACAGGAAGTAAAATAGATAGATAGATAGATAGATAGATAGATAGATAGATAGATAGATAGATAGATAGGAAGGAAGGAAGGAAGGAAGGAAGGAAGGAAGGAAGGAAGGAAGGAAGGAAGGAAGGAAGACACAGACAGGAAGATAGATAGATAGATAGATAGATAGATAGATAGATAGATAGATAGATAGATAGATAGATAGGAAGGAAGGAAGGAAGGAAGGAAGGAAGGAAGGAAGGAAGGAAGGAAAAAATAGAATAGGTTAGAGTTAGAAATAGAACAGAATAGAGCTGGAAGGGACCTTGGAGGTCTTCTAGTCCAACCCCCTGCTCAAGCAGGAAACCCTATACCATTTCAGACAAACGGTTGTCCAGTCTCTTCTTAAAAACCTCCATTGTTGGAGCACCCACCGCTTCTGGAGGCAGGCTGTTCCACTGATTGTTCTTCCTTATTATTTTCCTTCTCACACACAAACAAGCAAGGCGATACAGGTGGCTAAGCGCAGCCCCATAAATTCAGGATAGGAACCCAGGATTTAGCTCCAGATTTGATTTGGGTTCCTGGAGATAGACTCTGCCACCAGTGTAAGAATCTTTAGTGGAGAATTCAGCATTGATTCTGTTTAGAAGCTGCTGTTATAGAAATGGCTCGTTTGTAAAGGTAAAGGTAAAGGTTCCCCCGCACATGCGTGCTAGTCGTTTCCGACTCTAGGGGCCGGTGCTCATCTCCGTTTCAAAGTCATGCGGGCTAGTTTATACTTAAAGTAAAAAGCTGAGGTTTGATGTTACTGTTTTCTCCCCTTTTTCTCCCTTCTTTGCTACACTTCTCCTTTCCCCTTTCTCCCCCTTATTTTTTCTACGATTTGCTTTTCCATTTTTTGTATTTTATATTCTAAATCAGGGGTCTTCAAACTTAACCCTTTTATGACTTGTGGACTTCAACTCCCAGAATTCCTCAGCCAGGCACTCTGGCTGAGGAATTCTGGGAGTTGAAGTCCACAAGTCATAAAAGGGCCAAGTTTGAAGACCCCTGTTCTAAATGAATAAAAACTATAAAACTTGGGGGGGGGAGACGAAGTGATTCCATTTAGAAGCAGATTTGAAATTTGGTGGTCTTGGAACTCTCATTTTTACCTAAGACATGCAGTATGACAACCCCCTCCGTGCAACCTTATCTTTGGGGGTTAATTTATTTAATTGCGGCTTTGTGGAACAACTTTAGGAATTTGTAAGCTCCGAGAGGTCATAACTCTCTCATCTGCAGTTGGAGAAGTTTCGAAAGCTTTATTAAACTCACGAGGTTTGCCAGAATTTTGGCCTTAGGGTAAAGTCGGGAGGCACAAGAGATTGCAATTTTATTGAGGTGGACCCAGGTCAGGTTGGGAAAAATGATTGGAAATTCTGTATACAGTCTGAGTTTTATGGAAGTAAAGAAGGGCATGATGTACACTTGTAGAAATATAAATACTAACTCCTGCTAACCTGTATTAATTTGGGGTTATTGGGGGTTGGGGTTTTTTTTGGGGGGGGGGTCACGGCTGTTTTAGAAGTTCTAAAAGAAATTAGATAGAAAATCTCAGTGCTGCAAAACAAAAAAATCCTGAAAATCACCCTGCATGTGTCTTTTAGTGGTTGCAAATCCCAATGGCAAGATTTCAATTGCGGAGATGCAAGTCATTTAAAGCGGAAATGTCATACCACATTTAAGCCATCCAAATTCATTGGATTGGTTTGAATCTCTCCCAGATTTCAATCTCCACATATCGATTTATCTAATTCCTGTCCGGATTTGTTCTATTATTGAGAACAACCCCAAAATAGTTTTTAGCAATTATCGTTTGAAAGCAGACGGTTGCCTTTAGATCTGATATAAACGACTTGCAACCAATCATTTAGTGACTGTTCAAAGTTACAGCAGGACTGAAAAAAGTGAGTTATTACCGAATCTCACACTTAAAATCGTCACAGCCTCCCCAGGATCACGTGATCACAATCTGGGCACTTGGCAACTGTCCTATGTTTACAATGGTTGCGGTGTCCCAGAATCACGTGGTTGTGATGTTCCCAGGTGGAGTCTGACAAGCTAAGTCAATGGTGGAAGCCAGATTACTTAAAAACTGCAGTGATTCACTTAACAGTCAGGGCACAAAGGTTGCAAAACTTGGGTGTGATCCCCTTAACAATTACCTTGTTTAACAATAGAAATTCTGCTTCCAATTACAGCTGTAAGTCAAGGACTTACCTGTAACACACCAATGTCAGACAAAACATCCTCTCTGCCTACTCAGATTCCCCGAACCAACTTGTTCGGACCAAAGAAGCCGCTTGGATGAGCAACAAAATGTCTCACACCAGCAAGAAGATAAGTCCAGTTGCCACGACCGGATGTTTGAGAATCTTCATCAACACTGAACATCACAGTTTTTCACACCAAGCTTTAAATGAGGCTGATTTGAAATGAGGATACAAGGAATAGCAACTGTCGCAGCCATGCCCTTTGCACTGTTTGCACACTTAACCACACACAATATAGTGGCCACTACATACAGTGATCGATACCAAAACATTGCAACAAACAAGGACATACAGTACATTCAATTTTGCAGCTACTAAGATTGTTGGCCGAGCAGGTACAAAGATAGCCAGGGAAATGATTGAAGGCTGGGAAACAGTCCCCTTGTCATGCAACGGGAGTGCTGATTTACCACCAGCTTATCAGGTACTTAGGAGCTGAGGGCTTGGCAGCACAAGGAAACAACAGCCAATAGCCAGCTATCAACACACCAATCAACCAATAGGAAGCCACACCTAATCAGGCACCATATAAATATGAAACATAGAGCAAGTCCATAGCACTCATTCTGGCAGAGAGAAGTTCCTTGTGGATGGGCTCCAGCACAAGCCGAAAGCTTGGAAGACTAAACCTCTGGTCCTGGTGTCCAACCCAGATTGGATCCTGCAGTACCAAAACAGGAGCCAATTTACAGGGGGTCCATTGCAAGACAAATACTTTCCCCTTTCTTTCTTTTCTGAAATCCTATTTTGATCTGGCTACTTTCCTCTTGAGCCCAATGCCAGCTATGAGACATCTCGGCCTTCATTCAATAAGCAGGATGCGCCAAGAACAGAATTTAGCTTTGAATGTGGATAAATCAGTCCATGTGTCACTGGGGTAAACATGCATAAAACTGACCAATAACTAAAGATAAAATGGTAGAATCAAATGGGCAAGGAGAAATTGGCTCAGATTGGTCAAATGTCCGTAGTGGGATGCTTGCCTGGCACAAAGACTTCCTAGATCGGAGTCCTTCAGAGAAATAGGTCTTGGGCAACTGCAAAACATACCTCAGTCCAAACATTGTAGAGCTGTCGCCAGTCTGAATAGACAGTGTTATGCCAAATGTGGATGGCATTTGCACGCAATGGCACCAAAATGAGACGCAAACTAATAGCAGACATATAAGTTCTGTTGCCGCAGCGGAGAACAATAGGAGGTTGAGTATGTTGTAGGAACATCGAGAAGGGATTAGCTGACCTAGTTAACTAGCTTTAAGTGGGTCAAATTTATCCCCAGGCAGGCCCAGGCTTGCAGAGAATTCAACAAGTTTCATTCGAATCATTGGAAGTTCAGATCTTGGTCAGTTGTCCATTTGAGCTGTCCTGGTCCTCCAAGAAAAGAGCTGGAGAGATAGAGCAGCTGAAAGGACAAGAATCTCCATTGGACTGTGGTCATAGTATTGCATTTTGGGAACTCGGCAACCAACCCATAGTTATGGCTGTTTGCAGGGTCTCACAATGACAAGACTGTGATTTTTGACTTTTGTTCACTTGCTTCCACTTTCCGGCAACAAAGGCCTTTGCTGTCAGGCATGACAGCCCAGGTCTACATGTGAAGGTCCAATTAAACCAATCTATTGCTACATAGCCTATACATAGGAATCTTCGCAGCTAACGGTTGGCACCTGCTACGAATTAGACAAACCTTTATGGAATTCAAGGGGGTTTGAGATTTAGTCTGCTTGTGGCTATGTAGGGATTCTAAGCAGATCCCCCTTTTGACTCCGCCCCAGGATTCTGCCACTCCTTTGCCTACAATTGCAGTCAATAGGTTTGCTTTATGATTGCATCCTTTCCTTAAGGGCTTCCACAAAATAAGTCATAAAAATTTGGCACAGTCATGAGATGACTCTCTTAATGACTGGCTTGACTTCTGGTCTTAATTATATCATAAATCAAGGATTATCTGTATTCTAAAGCTCAAAGCTCTGCACCAAGAACTATTGTTTCCTGAAATAGGTACATTTAATTAGCACGATCTGTGTCGCTCAAGTGACAAAGCTGGATCTACTGGTACAGGGTTGTTCACAGCACCTACCAGTATTCTATGCACAGTGGCTTTGACCTGCCTGCTTATGCACAATTCACGCTGTTCCTTGAACTGTGGCAACAACCTCGATCTTTGTGCATTTCCTAAGGGTGTAATCAATCTGCTGCAGTATCACTCAGAACTCTGCCTGTGGGTTGCAGACCCTGAGTGGAATTAACCACAGGTCCTTCCTCTTCCGAAGAACCAGTTTGGTGTGGTGGTTAATGCATCATGCTAAAAACCGGGAGATAGTGAGTAGTAAGACTGAGGCAAAAAGCTAGCTAGATGACCTTGGACCAGTCACTTTCTCTCAGCCCCCAAAAGCAGCCAATAGCAAACCACTTCTGAGAATCTTCCCAAGGGAACTGCAGAGACTTGTCGTGGCAGTTGGCTAGGAATCAACCCCGACTTGAAGGCACGCAAACACACACCCCTATTGTCCTACAGAGCAAGAGGAAAATTAACATTTCACAGAGTGACGGGTCGAGAAGACAGCCCTTCTAATTTCCAAACGCAAGCTGTCTCTGCTGAGGTGAATCCAGTGATGGATCCCATTTCTTCTCCCATTTCTGGAGAAGCTGTTGGCTGAGTCACAACGCGCGTTCTTTGGCTCCCTGTTTCTGCAACAGGATGGCTCAGGCACGCCTCATCCCACGCAAAGCGCAATAGCTGTCATGAATCCGAGGGCTCATCTGAGTCAAGCTTGGCTCACTGCTTTCCTAGGCCAAAATCCACCCCCATAAATGGCACCCGGAGATATGACTTATCTGCGCTCCGCGATGGTTCATCCTCCTTCGGTGCTTGCATTGATTGCCCTGGTGCCTTGCGTCATCCTGCGGCACCCGGGATGAGCAAAGCTTGGTTGAAGGGGAGAGACGCAGAATGGTTTTACTCAAGGTTAGCAAAGGGAATTAGGACTCAGCTTGCCCTTGCTCATTGTCCAAGGACTTGGCCTATTTAGCCCATGAGGGCTGGAGAATTCTGGAAACGAGAGGTCCTTGGTGCTTTCTGAGCTTGGTGGCTTTCTTGCAGACGTTTCATTACCAAACTAGGTGGCATCATCAGTGCTAGAAGGGAGTAAGGTTTGCAAAGAGGAGGAAGGAGAGAAAGAGGAGGAGGAGGAGAACTGTGGGGTCCTTGGTGCTTTCTGAGCTTGGTGGCTTTCTTGCAGATGTCTCATTACCAAACTAGATAACATCATCAGTGCTAGAAGAGAGTGGGGTTGGCTTTCTGTTTATAAATTACACTACCACCAACACTGGTAGGGAAAGCCAATGTATGTAAACAGAAAGCCAACCCTACTCCCTTCTAGCACTGATGAGGTTACCTAGTTTGGTAACGAAAGGTCTGCAATAAGCCCACCATGCTTAGAGAGCACCACAGTTCAACCCTGAGCTACAAATATTCCCTTCTAATTACAGGCATTCAAGTCCCTGCCTC
Organism: Vipera berus; assembly: GCF_964194415.1. Classification (NCBI taxonomy): domain Eukaryota; kingdom Metazoa; phylum Chordata; class Lepidosauria; order Squamata; family Viperidae; genus Vipera; species Vipera berus. The sequence continues at coordinate 8,315,789 of NC_138216.1, forward strand.
TTAAAGTTGAGAAACAGTGGTCTAATCCCTGCTTTAAAAGTTCTATTTATGGCCCGTTCTAATAAATCAACGTCAGGGACGCGGTGGCCCAGTGGGTTAGGACGCTGAGCTTATCGATCAGAAGGTCGGCAGTTTGGCGGGTTGAATCCCGAGTGCCGCGTAGCAGAGTGAGCGCCTGTTACTTGTCCCAGCTTCTGCCAACCTAGCAGTTCAAAAGCACGTAAAAATGCAAGTAGAAAATAGGGACCACTCCGGTGGGAAGGTAACAGCGTTCCGTGCGCCTTTGGCGTCTAGTCATGCCGGCCACATGACCACGGAGACGTCCTCGGACAAGCACTGGCTCTTCGGCTTTGAAACGGAGATGAGCACCGGCCCCTAGAGTTGGAAACGACTAGCACACATGTGCGGGGGAACCTTTACCTTTACCTAATACCTTTACTTATTGAGCCTTGGTGGAGCAGTGGGCTAATGCCTCCTTAAGTAACACCAGCTGCCTGCAATTAGTGCAGGTTTGCATCCCACCAGGCTCAAGGTTGACTCAGCCTTCCATCCTTCCGAGGTAGGTAAAATGAGGACCCAGATTGTTGGGGGCAATAAGCTGACTTTGTAATAATGCCGCTTGGGGTGTGTATGTGTGAAAACCCTAATAAGCAGGCATATACATAGAATGAAGGCTACTGCTAAGCTTGTAAGCCGCCCTGAGTCTTCGGAGAAGGGCGGGATATAAATGGAATTAAAATAAAATAAATAAATAAATAAAAATCAACCCATCACGGAACCCAAACATTTCATCCCAAATATTGTTCTCTGTGGGTGGGGTGCGGGTGGGGGGTGTTGTACTACAACTCCGGTAGACCCTGGTCTTCCCAGAAGACAGCCAGTTTGATCAGCAGCTGCAAGATGCTAAGTTCTGGTCCTGCCTAAAGCATGAACGCCAGTGAGTGTGTGCAAGTCACTTTATTGCAACCCAAGAGCCAATTTGATCTGAAACAGGGGTCTCCAACATTGACACTTTTAAGACCCGGGGACTTCAAGTCCCAGCATCCCCCAGGCAGCCATGCTGACCGGAGAATTCTGGGAGTTGAAGTCGACAATACTTAAACTTGCCAAGGTTGGTCACCCCTGCTCTAGAGATTAAGGTGGTAGACTAGAAGCAGAGACATCGGAGTTCTAGTCCTGCCTTGGGCGTGAAGCCTGGTGGGTGACTTTGGCCCAGTTCTTCTGACTCAACCCTAGAACAGTCAAACCACTTCTGAAAAACAAGAATTTTTGCAAGGGCTTTTTATTGTTGTTATGGTTGGTCACACACACACAGTCGCCCAGATGTTTGGACTGAATTGGATGTAGAAATCAAGACACCAAAGAAGACGTCAAGAAGACTGTTAGTTCTACCTCAGGCATCAAAAGCCAGCTGAATGACTTTGGGCCAGTCCCTCTCTCTCAGCCTTAAGAAGAACAAGGCAAGGGCCGACTACTTCTGAAATAAAAATACAGTCCAAATTGCATAGACTTGTTCCTGCAAGCTTCTGAAGTCAGAATTGACTTGCTGGACCATGACAACCACAATAACCCAACAAAGATTTTTCTCCAAATCAGGCTCCTTTTGGAGGATGTCATTCTTCCAATCCTGAGGTCCTCAATCCACTGTCAAAGATAAGACGTCCAGGCACAGTGGCCAGGAGAGATGGGTCTGCAAAGAAACCCAGAGAGCAAAAGCAGAGAAGATCAGAACAGAATAATGGATGTGGAAGGGACCTTGGAGGTCTTCTAGTCCAACCCCCTGCTCAAGCAAGAGACAGGCCTGTACCATTTCAGACAAATGGCTGTCCGCTCTCTTCTTGAAAAGCTCCAGTGATGGAGCACCCACAACTTCTGAATGCAAACTGTTCCACTGGTTAGTTGTTCTCACTGTCAGGAAATTTCCCCTTAGTTCTAGATTGCTTCTCTCCTTGATTAGTTTCCATCCGTTGCTTCTTGTCCTGCCTTCAGGTGTTATGGAGAATAGCTTGACTCCCTCTTCTTTGTGGCAACCCCTGAGTTATTGGGACACTGCTATCGTGTCACTCTTAGTCCTTCTTTTCATTAAACAGATCAAGGAGCAAATGTCCCTGCCCCTTCATTCTCTACAATCCCGCAGACAAGGTCCTCTTGGACCTGAGATATATCTTTCCAAACATTCAGTGCCAGAATTAAGCTAGTGTGCAGAACGAGCAAACATGGGGATGGAGCACAGGGGAAAGAAAGCAGTTTTCTGCGATGCACCAGCCACAAGCCTTTTGCTATGCTTAATAGCATCCAGCTCGCTGCTTTGCAAGTCTTTAATCCCAGCCCTAGTCATCCTAAACCCCTTCACACATTCCTGTTGCATTGTTTGGCTGCCTCACATGTTCTTGAAAAGGGCTCTGGACTATGCAAAGAGCTTTATTATCCCTGCTCCCAATCCCACATGGGACGGCTGTGTGTGTGGGTTTGTGTTGAGCACAGCTTCTGTTGTTCCTGTTTCGCTCCATCCCAGCTTGGAAGGATGCCATCTGCTTTCTCCAAAGAGGCCGTCACCCATGTCGGGAATTGAGGAAGCAGTTTGATGGAAAACACGGGACCTCTAGCTCTTTTAAAACACCGGGATGCGTCTTTATTTTATTTTATACGTAGGCTGATCCCAGCAGATTTCGCCTCGGCCTGAAATGCAACTGGGTTGTTTTTTTTTCCCCCATTTGGCCCGAACACCCACCAAGAATGCAACAGGGAGCCACAGAGAGCTCACAAAGCAAGCTTAGATGTTCGCAAACTTGAAAGAGATTTAGCTGGAATTGCAAAGCTGGCAAATTCGTTGCCCAGTGCCAAGTTCAACCTGTACACCAATCCCAATTGTCTGACTTAAAAACTGGGCAAGGCAGGCCGGGAGGAGACACAGAACAGAGAGAATGCAGTTTAGGTTTTGCTCACATGGATGTGCTAATATTCATACTTCATCAACGGTTAGCAGCTTTTTAAAGATAGGCCTTACAACAGGGGTCTTCGAACTTGGTCCGTTGATGTCTTGTGGACTTCAACTCCCAGAATTCCTCAGCCAGGCCTGGCTGAGGAATTCTGGGAGTTGAAGTCGACAAGTCATCAACAGGCCAAGTTCAAAGACCCCTGCCTTACAGCCTTTTCTTTAGCAACCGTTTGAAGTTACAATAGCACCAAAAAAAAGTGATTTATGACTGGTCTTCACACTTTATTTATGTGTAACCCTAACTCAAGCAGGCAACCGTATTCAATACACCTTCCTCCTCTTATTTTCCTCACAAAATAAGGTGGGTTGGGATTTGAGAGAAGGCCTGGGCCAAAGTCACCCAGCTGGCTTTCATGCCTAAGGCAGGACTACAACTCACAGTCTCCAGCTTTCCAGCCTAGTGCCCTAACCACTAGATCAAACCTATGACCATTGCATCATCCCTAAGGCCACATGATTAAAATTTGGTTGTTTGGCAACCAGCATATATTCCCAATGATTGCAGGTGTCCCGTGTGTGTGTGTGTATGTGTGTGTATGTGTGTTTTAGAGAGAGAGAGAGAGATGATCCCCCCCCCCTCTGTGATCTTCCCACCTGAGTTCCATCAAGCAAATAGTGTCAGCTGGATTTGCTTAACAACCATAGGATTCACTTAACCGCAGCAAAACAAAAATCATAAAGTCGTAAAAATCAGGTGAAACTCGCTCAGTAACAGAAATTCTGGTCCCAGTTGTAAGTGGAGGCATATCTGTACTCTCTTATATTTATTAAATTTATTAAACTTAAACTTATAAACTTAAAGAACGCAAATATGTAGGATCTGCCTACTTGCTCAAGATTTTGATGAGGTCCTTTTTTTAAAAAAAAAAATGTTAGAATTATTGGGACACCTAAAAGAAACGGTCCCATATTTTTTTTTGAGAGAGAGAGAGAAAGAGAGAAAAAAAACAGCTGGCATATTATCAAGAAGTCTGCCTTTTATATCAAACGCTATCCCAAAAGAGGATGGAATAAATTGCAGGAGGAGGACAGTCTATGGATGGAATTGACGTCAATTTGTCTCTTTCCTTCTTATCAAGGATTTCATGTTTTCTGCTTCTTCGTCAGCATTGTTTTCCTGCTGGCTGATACGGCCAATGACTCATCCCTAAAATGTTCTGGGTACTAGAAGAGCAGGCGGTGCAAGGAAGAATATCCGGATTTATGAACTGGGGCACTTCTTAAAAAGAAATTGCCAGACAGGAGAGAGACAGAGACAGAGAGAGAGACAGAGACAGAGACAGAGACAGAGACAGAGACAGAGACAGAGAGAGAGAGAGAGAGAGAGACGAGAGAGAGAGAGAGAGAGAGAGAGAGAGAGAGAGAGAGAGAGAGAGAGAGAGAGAGAGAGAGAGAGAGAGAGAGAGAGAGAGAGAGAGAGAGAGAGAGAGAGAGAGAGAGAGAGAGAGAGATCTTTTAAGCCAAACTTTCCAGGGATCAGGACTCTTAGTGTCTGCACAAATGTTGGTTAAAAAAAAAATCATCCCAAAACCGTTTTAAGCCAGCAGGAGAAGTTTGCAATGTCTTGCACTTATTTCCCGGTTGCTGAGTTGCCAGCAATTGGGAGGGTGGGGGAAGGAGTTCAGCTGCACCCTCTCTGTCCTAAACCTTCAGAATGTTTAATGAATTGCTCCTAAAGATAAATCTCCCCAATTTCCACTTGTTAATTCCCAAGTAAAAGAAAAATCCTGCTCAGAACAAGCTCAGCTTCTGGTGACTTCAATGGCAGGCCTGTGACATTTCCTGGCCTGGATGCACAAGGGGTTGCCATCACGAAAAACACTATTCCACCCACCCGCTCCAATAACTCCCTTTAGTCTGTAACCCTGGATTTCCTTGTAGTCTCCTATCCAGATCGGACTTTGAGTAGCTCTTTTAAGACTGGTGCAGGGCTGCCACTTGCACTAGGGCAGGGGTAGGCAACCTTGGCTCTTTGATGACTCGTGGACTTCAACTCCCAGAATTCCTCAGCCAGCATGGCTCAGCTTGGAAGCCTCTCTCTTTCCCCTCAGCGTGGCTGGCTGAGGAATTCTGGGAGTTGAAGTCCACGAGTCATAAAAAGAGCCAAGGTTGCCTACCCCTGGTAGAGGTGGTACCTGGCTCAATAGTAGCAACTGTGAGAGGGATCTTGGAGTCCTAGTGAACAATCACTTATGACTCGTGGACTTCAACTCCCAGAATTCCTCAGCCAGCATGGCTCAGCATGGAAACCTCTCTCTTTCTCCTCAGCGTGGCTGGCTGAGGAATTCTGGGAGTTGAAGTCCACGAGTCATAAAAGAGCCAAGGTTGCCTACCCCTGCACTAAGGAAAGGACAGGGGATTCTTGAATACCGGGTAGAGGTATTTGCTTCAATCAAAGCTCCATCTAGGGAAAGACCCCTTCAAGCTCTATAACCCCCCTCCCCGCTTTCCTCTTACTGCACCTCTGAACGATGACTCAAAATACAGTCACGGAAGACTCATTTTTTTTAAAAAAAGGAGTACCATCACAAGCTTAGCAGAGATTTGGATTGAGAAGCTTGGCATAACTAAAAAGCAGATGCGAAAACTGAATCCGCATACGAGCAAAGAGGCCTTCTCTAATTTCTCAGCTATCTAGACCCTGCTATCTAGCTCAAATAAATCTGGTACAGGTAGTTCAGAAAGTGAGCCAAGCTGCATGTTGGGATAAAAGATGCTTTTGGAAGAAAGGTAGGCCCATTTTTTTAACTGCTCAGTTTCAAATGCTTATCAACAATTTCAGCTTCAAGAGAAGTACTGGATTGCAAGGAACAACTGATCAGTCTAGATAACTACTGTCAACTGCATGGATTCAACTAGTGTTTAGCCATAATTGGGAGAGGGAGGAAGGAGGAAGGAAGAGGAGGAGGAGGAGCAGGAGGATTTGTAAAACATTATTTTTTGCTCAGCCCTTAGGGAAAATAACGGGTCCCACAACTTTGGAGGAGAAATAGCCTCTCTCCAGAATCCAAAGGATGGCCAGTTTGTGCCGAGAGAGCCAAGGACAGAACAAAAGAAGTCATTCAATGGATGAAGGATGCCCATAAGAGGCCAGCCAAGAAGAAGAAAGACAAGAATCTAGTCCAGAGAGGTCCTTCAAGTCCCACGTTATATGACAGCAAACCCATCCTAGTTATTCACATCTCACACATTTTCTGCAGGACGTCGAAATGATGTACGCAGAGGTTTCCACTCGTCCTATTCTCTCCACAACAACCTAGCATGGTGGACTGGGCTGAGACCCAAAGACCGGCTTAAAGTCTTCTGTGGTCCAGTGAAGATTTGAACGTGAGATTATCTAGTCCAGGGGTCTTCAAACTTGTCAATTTTAAGACTTGTGGACTTCAACTCCCAGAATTCCTGGCTGGCTGAGGAATTCTGGGAGTTGAAGTCCACAAGTCTTAAAGTTGACAAGTCTGAAGACCCCTGCTCTAGCCCAACATCTTTACTATCCTACATTAAACTATCAATTGGATTCTAAGGCATTCATGCCAATCTCAATGGGTCACTTGACCCACCTAATGGGGAAAAGATGACTCTACTACAGTATTAGGCAAAAAAAGAACGTTCCCCTAGGTCAGGGGTAGGCAACCTCGGCTCTTTTATGACTCGTGGTCTTCAATTCCCAGAATTCCTCAGCCAGCATGGCTCAGCATGGAAACCTCTCTCTTTCTCCTCAGCGTGGCTGGCTGAGGAATTCTGGGAGTTGAAGTCCACGAGTCATAAAAGAGCCGAGGTTGCCTACCCCTGACCTAGGTGGCAGGTGCTAGAAAAAGCAGTGTAAGATATTCAAGGAGACTTCTAGGTGGCTTGTCAAAAATTAATGTCCTCTCACCAATGTTGCACATGGAAGGGGAAGGATGACCTTTGGGTATCGGCCTGGCCGGGGGTGGTCAAAACAATCAAGATGGCACCCACCATGGTTTCTTTCCAATCTCTCCCCCAAGAAGAGATTGGGAAAAAACCAAAGTTTTGTGGATCTGAACGCCCAAAGAAGCAAAAATGGATGAAGCTAAAGAAGCATATATTTAATCCTTTTTTAACTTTTGTAACTTTGTATTTTTTATGCTTGCCCTGTTCACCGCCCTGAGTCCTTCGGGAGAAGGGCGGTATATAAATAAAATTAATAATAATAATAATAATTAATAAGCAGAGCTTACAACCAAGAGTGCCACTTTCCTGCAGGATAGGGCTGCCCCTCTGAGTGGACCCCGGAGAGCAGTGGGTGGAGCAATCGTGCAGTGTGGGTGGAGCTATAAGACCCACCTGGATGGGGCCAGGTTTTTCTGCTCGAGTCCCAAGGATGGTGTTGGAGGAGACAGACAGATTTCATTTTTTTAAAAAAAAAATTGTGCAAAGGCTGTTTAAAAGCAGACGCTGCGTTGTTTAAAGTGACTCACTTCTGATTTTCAGCAAAGATACCCTTGAAATTTGGTGACATCTTTTGAGGAGGCCTCAGGAGCTGGGGAGGGAGGAATAGCTGTTGGAGGCTTAATCATGCTCCATTTCACTCTCACGGAATACAGATCATCCTAAACTAACAAACAGTTCATTTAGGGACTGTTCGAAGTTACGACGGCATTGGAAAAAGTGACCGAGGCTAAACATAATGTCCTTAGAAATCATCAATGTGTTGTTTTGAATGTTGATAGGAAACCAAAACTTTTTTTTTTAAAAAAAGCAATAACGGGACATTGATCGAAGACAAGGATATTAAGTGCAAATGGGGTGAAGATATCCATTGGTTAGAAACGGAAATGATTGATAAATGAAATGTTTTTATTTACTTGATAATAATAAGAAATGTATTTGCCCGATATGGGAAGACAAGTAATAGCGGAAAAAGAGAGGAAATTCTTGATGTTGTAATATTAAGGTAAAGGTAAAGGTTCCCCCGCACATGCGTGCTAGTCATTTCCGACTCTAGGGGCCGGTGCTCATCTCCGTTTCATAGCCGAAGAGCCAGCGTTTGTCCGAGGATGTCTCCGTGGTCATGTGGCCGGCATGACTAGACGCCAAAGGCGCACGGAACACTGTTACCTTCCCACCATAGTGGTCCCTATTTTTCTACTTGCATATTTACTTGCTTTCGAACTGCTAGGTTGGCAGAAGCTGGGACAAGGAACAGGCGCTCACTCTGTTACGCGGCACTCGGGATTCGACCCGCCAAACTGCCAACCTTCTGATCGACAAGCTCAGCGTCCTAACCAACTGAGCCACCACGTCCCTCTGTTGTAATATTAGACTTACACTAAAGAGTTATGTATGTCACTGAATTATTGATTGACCCAGACAACACGTTGCTTTTCAAATATTTGACTGTAAAATGAGAAAATCAATAAATAACAACAACAACAGCAACAATAATAATAATGTCACCTAGCACTGTTTGCAGCACCCCCCCTGGTCATGTGATCAAAATTCAGATGATTGGCAGACGACTAATATTTATGACGGCTGCAGTGATCACCATTGGCAAACTTCTGACAAGCAAAGTCAATGGGGAAGACAGATCCACCTAACAACTTTGTTGCTAATTTAACAACTGCGGTGATTGGCCTGACGACTGCGGCAAGAACGGTCATAAAACGGGGGCAAAACTCACTTAACGACTGTCTCATTTAGCAACATAAATGTTGGGGCTCAATTGTGGTCGTACCGTCAAGGACTAACTGTAGATATTCCTTTCCAATCCAGAAGGATCCCAGCCCATTTTGAGGTTCTGGCACCGCAACTGACTTGCCAACTTCTTTGCACATATCAGAATTTGGGGAAAAAGGAAAAAAAAGAACAAACCCCCCCCCCCCAAAAGGGCTGCTTTGCAATTGAGACAAACAGCCGGCAGCCGTTGCTGTGAGACGGATGGAATTAAGGTTTGGAAATGAGCATGAAGTGCAGGATTTGAAATATTAAACGGAAAGGTGATGCAAAACGAAGTTTTAAGGGGTGCAGCCTGTTCTGAAACCGGCACAATCCCTCCAGCAGAGTTTGCATTTGGCATGCTCTAAAATAGTCTTCTGCAATTTTGCCTCCCACACACACACACACACACACACACACACACACACACACCAGACCTATCGGACTTCCTAATTCACAACTAGCCTAGAATGGCTGGGTTATCATGGGAGTTGGACGTCCCACAGGGCTGAAGGACACCAAGCAAAGGAAAGCTGTTCTAAAAGAGGTGGGCTCTTTTAGGATCAAATAAATAAGGTCAACTTATTTTGGAAAATAAGGTCAACTTATTTTATTTTTATTTTTTTTGCAAAAGCCCAGAAGGCAAGACAAGAAACAATGGATGGAAACTCACAGTGCTTTTTTTTTGGTAAAAGAAAAAAGGTGCCGGAACTCACACATGTCATACAACCCACCTTGCCTACCCTACAAGGTTCTATCCAAAAAAGGTGCCGGAACTCCGTTCTCAGCGTTCTATGAGAAAAAAAGCCCTGGAAACTCATCAAGGAGAGAAGCAACCTGGAAGTAAGGAGAAACTTCCTGACCGTTAGAACAATTAACCAGTGGAACAACCTGCCTCCAGAAGCGGTGAACGCTCCAACGCTGGAGGTTTTTTTAAGAAGAGACCGGACGGCCATTTATCTGAAATGGGATAGGGTTTCCTGCCTGAGCAGGGGGGCTGGACTAGAAGACCTCCAAGGTCCCTTCCAACTCTATTATTCTATGTTCTATTTCATTCCTACCTCGCATCTTGCAAAGATCGGTAAGAACTCTGAGAGGTCTGCAGTCTTGTTTGGTTTTTTTTCTTTTTCTTTGGCGAGATGAAAGGCTGGAAGAATGAAGAAGGCAGATTCCTGCCAGTTAGAAAGCTCCAGACCATCAGCATTGGAAGCCATTGAAAAGGGGCATCGCTTTGAAGTGGAATGACCTCATCCATGAGACCTTAATGCTCACCACTGCACATGCATTCACACCTCCGGGCACATTGGCAGAGAACTGTATCTACCTGCCCACTTCAACAGGTAATCTGGATAGAAGAGACAGATGCCCGTTAGCAGCAAATCCCGGGTTTTGTCCCCTCCGTCCCCTCTATGAAATTAATTGGTCTAGGAAAACGAATGCCTTCTGGTTTAACATTTCTATTTCAGCCTGGGTCTTAATGCATTTTCCTTCAGGACTGACCTTCTTTCTTGAAAACGTTTCTTAACACATTCTGGAAAAGTGAGAGAGGGGCTGTTTAAAGAAAAACAACAACAACTAGACACACTTAAAACGACAACAACAAGGACAACAACTCTGTGCCTCTGAATTCCAGGAAAAGAACTGGAAAAAAGTGAAATGGCCAAAGAGTTGAGCAATAGAGAGAAGAGAAAGAAGTCTCCTCATCCGGTAGCTTCTGATCAAGAGAGGTCCCGAAAAACAGGAACCGTGTTCCAAATATGAAGACTTGACTTCTACAGCTGGAGACAGTGGTTCCTCAGCCTGGTAGGGTCCAGATGTGTCAAGAGGAAAAAAAAAACCTGTGAGGCAGCCTGGCCACTAGAGTAAAGCCTAGGAGTTGGCAACTCAATATTTTGGAAGTCTAGCGACTTGGAGCACCATCCTTGGTGTTGACCCAGATGATCCAGATGCTCTATGGCCAAGTCTTTCTCCAACAAGAGGAAAGAGGGTTGAGCCGTGGGTGAGAAACCCTTGCCAAGCCCAAGAAGAAGGATCTTCTAGTGTTGACCTTGTTGTCCTACTGAGAAAGTAGAGATGGGTCTTGTCAAAGGCAAGGGGGCATCCCCTGGCCCAGCTCCCATCAGGGAGATGTTTGCGTTTGATCACTTGGGACAGAGGCCTTCCTTCCAGATGTGCCCAGCCAGAGAGACATCTCTTTCAAAAGCATCTGGGATCTCGGAGAGAAATGCCACACATGTGGCCAGCGACGCAGCGTGCGACAGGGCGAGCTCACATATGCACACCATCTGCAAAATCTCTGCTTGAGATGCTTATAAAATTCTCCCCCCACCCCACCCCGCCCCACACAACTTTTAAACATTTCTCGTTGAGAGCCGGGACGTGATTCTCTATTGAGCCATAAACGTATCGTTTCCTCTTTTTTTTATAACCCATTATAATCTTTGGCATTTCGTTTCAGAACCACACCGAGCGGTTGCCACCATTTGACACAGCGTAGCCCAACACACCGTCCTGCGTTTCCAGCCGGGCATAAAATAAAACTCCTTCCAAGCCATCCATCAATCATGTTGGAAGACAAAGTGCTTAAACTGCCAATTTGCTCTTTGATACAGTTCCCCCCCCCCACCTCCACAAGAACCCTCTGAGGGGGCCCTAAAAACTAGCACAGGCTGTATCCTATAGAAAGTGGTTTTTTAAAAAAAAGAAAAGTTTTTTTTTAAAAAAACAACCTTGTATTTAACCTCCCAGACGAAGCAGTGAACAGATTAAATGGGGGAAAGAAAGGAATCGAAAGAAATAAAGAGAGTTTTAAGAAAAGGATGGAAAGAGAATGACCCTTCCCTTAAATGCTTTTTTCCCCTTTAGCTGACAAAAGTCACTTGACCAGTGTAATAATTAGAAAGTATTTCAGGTCCTTGGGAAGGAGTGGATAACTGGATCAAAATGTCAAATCTAGTCTAAATAAACCTCTGGCTGGCGGTGTGTGATCAGCCCTCCTCCACACAGCCACCTTCCACTTTCCTATAAACAGCAATAATAATTAGTAATAACAAGGGGGGGGGAGGATTTTCCATTCTTCTACAAACAGGAAGGATAGGTGGTTTTCCCATTATTATTTTTTTACAAACCGGAGAACAAAAAAAAAAGGTTCTTCCACTCTGCAGTCGTAAGTAAGATCTTTCCACTTGTCCGTGAGCAAGAACAACCCGCCAGTAAGGGGAGCTTCCACCTCCTATAAACCAGAATAGCAATATTCTCTTCCACTGATCTACAAGCAAGGAGCCAACACGTAACAATAGCTAGATTTTGCTTTTTTATAAGAAGCAATCCGGACAAAAAGGGGAGTTCCCCCCAACACACACACACACACTTGCCTACAACCCGGGCTTAAAACTGTGTCAAATGAAGTTTGGGAAGTGGGGGGGGGGTCGGCTGGGGAGGGGGGCGCGCACAGAGGGAACCCTTTGCGAAGGACCGAGTTTCCCCAGAAAAAGACAGAGAGAGAGAGAGAGAGAGAGAGAGAGAGAGAGAGAGAGAGAGAGAGAAAGAGAGAGAGAGAGAGAAAGAGAGAGAGAGAAAGAGAGAGAGAGAGAGAGAAAGAGAGAGAGAGAGAAAGAGAGAGAGAGAAAGAGAGAGAGAAAGAGAGAGAGAGAAAGAGAGAGAGAGAGAGAAAGAGAGAGAGAGAGAGAAAGAAAGAGAGAGAGAGAGAGAGAGAAAGAGAAAGAGAGAGAGAGAGAAAGAGAAAGAGAGAGAGAGAAAGAGAGAGAGAGAGAGAGAAAGAAAGAGAGAAAGAGAGAGAAAGAGAAAGAGAGATGGAGAGAGAGAGAGAGAAAGACAGACAGACAGACAAGACACAGACACAGACACGCGTTCCCACTTACTGAGAAAGAAGAGCGCAGGTAGGAAGATCGCCCGCAAGAGACACGTCAGATTCTGCCCGAGCCGAAGCGAGTTCAGAGGGTTATTATTATTTTTTTAGCACTCCGGGTAGCCCGCAACTGCTCGTAGGTACGCCAGGCTTGCAAAACCGGGCAAGGAGGAGGAGAAAAAGAGGAGGCGGGGGGGGGGAAACTCTCCTCTCCCAGCCCGAGCCGAGAAAGACACGCCGAAACATCTGCAGCTGCTGCTGCTGCTGCTGCGAATGCGGAACGGGACGCCCCCGTCTCTTCTTTGCTCCCTGGCACGGTTGGCCGAGGTTTCCCCAATCTCTCTCTGCCCCCCCCCCAATGGCTCAGCGTGAAGAACTGGGAGGAACCGAGCCGAGAGGAAAAGGAGGAGGAAAGGGGGGGGGAGAGAGAGAGAAACCGGAGAGAGAGAGAGAGAGATGCAACAGAGGGGAAACAGCCCCAGCGGTCTTGCTTTTAAGAAAAGGGTTTTTTGGGGGGGGGCTTGGACTTTGGGGGGGGGAGAGGGAAAGTTCAATAGATCCAAGGGCTAAAAAGACGGGAGAGAGAGAGAGAGAGAGAGAGAGAGAGAGAGAGAGAGAGAGAGATGCAACAGAGGGGAAACAGCCCCAGCGGTCTTGCTTTTAAGAAAAGGGTTTTTTTGGGGGGGGCTTGGACTTTGGGGGGGGAGAGGGAAAGTTCAATAGATCCAAGGGCTAAAAAGACGAGAGAGAGAGAGAGAGAGAGAGAGAGAGAGAGAGAGAGAGAGAGAGAGAGAGAGAGAGAGAGAGGAAACAGCCCCAGCGGGCTTGCTTTTAAAAAAAGGGTTTGGGGGGGGCGCCTTGGACTTTGGGGGGGGAGAGGGAAAGTTCAATAGATCCAAGGGCTAAAAAGACGGGAGAGAGAGAGAGAGAGAGAGGGGGGGGGAAACAGCCCCAGCGGGCTTGCTTTTAAGAAAAGGGTTTTTTTGGGGGGGCTTGGACTTTGGGAGGGGGGGGAGAGGGGAAAGTTCAATAGATCCAAGGGTTAAAAAGACGGGGAGAGAGAGAGAGAGAGAGAGAGAGAGAGAGAGAGAGAGAGAGAGAGAGAGAGAGAGAGAGAGAGAGAGAGGTATTGGGGTGGGTGGGTGGGGGGAAATAGAGAACGTCAATTCCCCGCGGAAAATGAGAAGCAGATTTCGAGAGACGTTTAATTCGCCCCCCCCCCGCGCACCCGGCCGGGCAGGGCTGTGGGGTCGCGGCGTTTGCGCGTGGAGGGCAGAACAGCCTTCAGCCCCTCCGCTGGGCGACCTGCTTCTTTTTCTTTTTCTCTCCCCCCCCCCCAACCGACCCCGACAATCACTCTCTTTTTTCCTGGCTTGGGGAGGTTTTTTTTTTCTTCCAAAGGGGAGGGGTCCTTAGGTTGTCTCTCACCTCCCCACTCTCTCTCTCTCTCTCCCCCCCCCCACCAACCCAACAAAGACAAGCCCGGAAAGGACCAGGAAAAGCGGAGGGGGGGGGCGCGGAGAGAAAGGAGAAGAGGAGGGGGAAAAAGAGAGACGAAGTTTAGAAAGTCTGGATCCCAAACCGAGCGGGCTTAACTGGGAGTTGGGCCGGGGGGGGGGGGGCGGCGAAAGAAGGAAGGTGGAAATAGAAGAAAGTGGGTTTCGGGGCCGGTGGGGGTGGGGGTGGGGGGAAAGGAATGGGTTTTGTCCCGCTTTGGGGCCGAACCTCCGAGTTTCTGGAAAGGCAGAAAGTGTGTGTGTGGGGGGGGGGGGAGGCAGGAAACTTGCATTATTAGTTCTTTCTCGCGCTCTCTCCCTCTTCTCTCCCCCCCCCGTCCTTCCCCCCCCCCTCCCCGCAGCTTCACAGGCCATTGGGTTGCTGGAAGCTTTTAGGAAATTGAAAAAGGAGGGGCCGTATTTTTAGGAGGTTCGTCTCCGGTTCAGCCAAGGTGGGTAGGGGTGGAGGGGAAAGCTTGCTTTGTGTGTTTGTGTGTGTGTGTGTGTGTGTGTGTGTGGTGAGGGATGGGGGAGAGGGATGGGGGAACCTGTGGCATCCCTCTTCCCTTAGTGGCAGAGTTAGGGTTAGGCCAGAAGGGTGATGGAGACGTCCTTTTTCCTGGACTTGTTCTGAACTGACATCCTTCTCCCGCCCTGCCCCCCCCCCGGCCCCCACCTTCTCCGTGGCAACTGAGTCATCCTATCCCTTTTTTTAATAAATAAATAAATTGGCCAACTGAGATCAAAGGAGAGGGGGGGGGAAACAAAAACGGCCCAGTAAGGACAACCTGAAGACTCCCGCTTTGGGGTGGGGGGGGCAGCTCTCCCCAAAGTGGAAACTCAGAGCCTTGGTTTGCTAGGACGTAGAATCCGAGAGCGGGATGGGACCTTGGAGGTCTTCTAGTCCAACCCCCCCTGCTGAAGCAGGAGAGACCCTTAACTAACCCATACCATTCCAGACCTACTTGGTTTGCTAGGACATAGAATCGGAGAGCGGGATGGGACCTTGGAGGTCTTCTAGTCCAACACCCCCCCCTGCTGAAGCAGGAGAGACCCTTAACTAACCCATACCATTCCAGACCTACTTGGTTTGCTAGGACATAGAATCGGAGAGCGGGATGGGACCTTGGAGGTCTTCTAGTCCAACACCCCCCCCTGCTGAAGCAGGAGAGACCCTTAACTAACCCATACCATTCCAGACCTACTTGGTTTGCTAGGACGTAGAATCCGAGAGCGGGATGGGACCTTGGAGGTCTTCTAGTCCAACCCCCCTGCTGAAGCAGCACACACACACAAACACACACACACACACACACACACACCGTACCATTCCAGACAAATAGCTGTCTGTCAAAAGCTCCAGGGATGGAGCACCCACAACTTCTGAAGGCTAGCCATGTCACTGATGAATTCTTCTGACCCACAGGTTGCAGGCTGCTTCTCCCTTTAAAGAGTGTCCACCCATTGCTTCTTGTCCTCCCCCTCGGGTGGTTTGGAGAAGGAATTGCTGGATTAGGAGCAGGTAAGATCCAGAATTCCAACCCACCGTCGGTAAGGAAGCTCTGACGGCCTTCAGTTGATGGGATGACATGGGGGGAAAAACATTGCAGGTGGGGGTGCCGTCTATGCCCCCTTGAGCTCCTCAATGCAAAATGTGGGCGATCAAGAGTCCACTGGACATCATTCCAGAGATGAAAGCTAGGGTCTCTCAAGGACCTAAAGCGGTCGGCTTGGGGCAATGGAAGGTGGTGGAATGAATAATAACAGATCCCACCTCTGCCCACCCCCCCACCCCACCGCCCACCCCGTGGGTCTTTGGTTTTAAGGTTTGGTTTTAGCTTTTTATGTTTTAACTTAGCTCTAACTGCAAGCCACCCAGAGTTCCCCTATATGGTAAGATGGGCAAGGCAGTACATTTGATCAATAATATTTATAAATAAACACATTTTATAAATAAAGAATAAAACTGCTGCACATAAGATGGGTGTTCTGTCTGACGCTATGGCTATGGGTTTCTACAGGAGCAAAGCAGGAAGGCAGGCAGTGACGTCGCACGCGACGTGCTGTCAATTATGACGCACACGACGCAACTCACTGCAATTCCGGGCAGGCAGGACATTTGTGACTTTGGAAGGAAAGACTGGAAGAGGGAGGAGCGGTAGCCAGGTGGATGGTTTTGGCTACAGTGGTGATGGGGGCACCATCATGAGAGTCTGGGGAAAATTCAGAGAAGAGCAACGAAGATGATCCAAGGCCTGGAGACCAAAACATACGAAGAACGGCTGCGGGACTTGGGTTTGGCTAGTCTAAAGAAAGGAAGAAATAGGGGAGACATGATAGCAGCATTCCAATATCTGAGGGGCTGCCACAAAGAAGAGGGGGTCAAATTATTCTCCAAAGCAACAAAAGGAAAGAGGAGAAACAATGGTTGGAAACTGGAATTAAGGAGAAAGTTCCCAGCAGTGAGGACAATTAACCAGTGGAACAGCTGGCCTCCAGAAATCCTGGGCGCCCCATCCTTGGAGATCTTTAAGAAAAGACTAGACAATCACCTGTCTGAGATGGTATAGGTTCTCCTGCTTGAGCAGGGGGATGGACTAGAAGACCTCTAAGGTGCCTTCCAGCTCTATTCTATTCTACCATTGGAAGACCTGAAGGACCAAGTTGGGGACGAGATCCCGTGTGGAAAATCTATGTGCCAGTGGAATGTAGTTCCAACGGTTGCAGTATTCCAGTGTTGTATGACTGCCATTGGCAACCTTCCCTAGGGGCTTCCAGCAGCCAGTCAATGAGAGAAGCCTGATCCATTTCACCAGCCTTGGTGGAGCAGTGGGCTAATGCCTCCTTAAGTAACACCAGCTGCCTGCAATTAGTGCAGGTTCGAGTCCCACCAGGCTCACGGTTGACTCAGCCTTCCATCCTTCCAAGGTAGGTAAAATGAGGACCCAGATTGTTGGGGGCAATTAAGCTGACTTTGTAATGATGCCGCTTGGGGGTGTGTGTGAAAGCCCTAATAAGCAGGCATATACATAGAATGAAGGCTACTGCTAAGCTTGTAAGCCGCCCTGAGTCTTCGGAGAAGGGCGGGATATAAATGGAATTAAAATAAAAAATAAATAAAATAAAAAATTTCCTTAATGACTGCAACAATCCAGGCACCCCAGCCAAAAAAAGGTCTCAGAATCAGGGGCCACTCACTTAAGAACTGCCTAGCTTTGCCGTGGCCATTCCGATGCCAATTGGGGCCGTAAGGTGAAAACTATCTGTAGTAGAGCTCCCCAGGGCATTATGAGAGATTTTAAAGGGCAACGCTTGCATAATTATTATACTACATCATTGGGCTGGCATTAGAAAGATAAAGGTAAAGGTAAAGGTTCCCCCGCACATGTGTGCTAGTCGTTTCCGACTCTAGGGGCCGGTGCTCATCTCCGTTTCATAGCCGAAGAGCCAGCGCTTGTCCGAGGACGTCTCCGTGGTCATGTGGCCAGCATGACTAGACGCCAAAGGCGCACGGAACGCTGTTACCTTCCCACTGTAGTGGTCCCTATTTTTCTACTTGCATTTTTACATGCTTTCGAACTGCTAGGTTGGCAGAAGCTGGGACGAGTAACAGGCGCTCACTCTGCTACGCGGCACTCGGGATTCGACCCGCCAAACTGCCGACCTTCCGATCGACAAGCTCAGCGTCCTAACCCACTGAGCCACCGCGTCCCTAATATTAGAAAGATAAGAACAGGTAAAAGCGGTGGTGTGCAAAGAAAACCTATACAAAATGTTCTATAGATGGCACTTAACACCGGTGAAGTTAGCAAAAATGTTTAAAAACATATCTAGCAACTGTTGGAAATGTAGACAAAAACCAGGCACTTATTACCATCTTTGCCGGACATGCCCCAAAGCTAAAAGATTCTGGTCAAGAATACACTTATGGTTAGAGAAAATGACCAAAAAAAACCACCACAACTCACATAGATTTTAAGCCAGAATTATTTTTGTTAGACCTAATTGTAGGAAATTATGAGAAAGAGTCAGCGCTTGTCCGAGGACGTCTCTGTGGTCATGTGGCCGGTATGACTAGACGCCAAAGGCGCACGGAACGCCGTTACCTTCCCACCATAGTGGTCCCTATTTTTCTACTTGCATTTTTACATGCTTTCGAACTGCTAGGTTGGCAGAAGCTGGGACGAGTAACAGGCGCTCATGTATTAACTGCAGCAAGAATTGCATTCGCTCAACATTGAAAAAATGAAGATTTACCAACGGAGGAAGAGTGAATTAGATTGTGCAGAAATGGATAGATTGACATTGAAAATGAAAGAGAAAGAAGATTAAGAATACTTAAGAACACGGGATACCTTTTATCAATGGCTAGTAAAAAAGCGAGGTAGAGACTCTAGGGGCCGGTACTCATCTCCATTTCAAAGCCGAAGAGCCAGCGCTTGTCCGAGGACGTATCCGTGGTCATGTGGCCGGCATGACTAGACGCCAAAGGCGCACGGAACGCTGTTACCTTCCCACCGTAGTGGTCCCTATTTTTCTACTTGCATTTTTACGTGCTTTCGAACTGCTAGGTTGGCAGAAGCTGGGAGGAGTAACAGGCGCTCACTCTGTTACGCGGCACTCGGGATTCAACCCGCCAAACTGCCGACCTTCTGATCGACAGGCTCAGCATCCTAACCCACTGAGCCACCGTGTCCCTATATATGTATATGTATATGTATATGTATATGTATATGTATATGTATATGTATATGTATATGTATATGTATATGTATATGTATATATATACAGTATATATATAATCAGAAGTGTTTAATATATATATATAATAAAAATCAGGTGAGACTCATTTAACCACCACCTTGCATGACAGTTCTGGTCACAATTGTGGTTATAAATCAAGGACGACTTGAAACTTTGGAAGCAGCTTCTAAAGTCCAGGCGTTTCTGACTTGGCTTCTCTTCTTCAACACCGTGAAACCAGGTTTATTCCAAAGTAATGAAATAACTGTACCTGCTAAGCACACGGCCCAGCAATTCAGAGTTTGGAATCACCAATCTTATAAGATCTAATCACCGTAATCAACGATTGGGAATTACAGAAGTTGGGTCATGACTTCAAAATCTGGAGGTCAACAGGTGCTCTGTTTCAAGGTTACTGATAGCACTTATATGCCGCTTCACGTTGCTTTACAGCCCTCTGTAAGCCGTTTATAGAGTCAGCCTGTTGCCCCCCCAACAATCTGGGTCCTCATTTTACCTACCTCAGAAGGATGGAAGGCTGAGTCAACCTTGAGCCGGTCAGGATCAAACTCCAGGCTGTGGGCAGAGTCAGCCTCTAAATGCTGCATTCTAACCACTGGGAAGGAAGGAAGGAAGGAAGGAAGGAAGGAAGGAAGGAAGGAAGGAAGGAAGGAAGGAAGGAAGGAAGGAAGGGCAATAGCACTTAAACTTATATACCGCTTCACAGTGCTTTACAGCCCTCTCTAAGCGGTTTACAGAGTCAGCATATGGCCCCTAACAATCTGGGTCCTCATTTTACTGATCTTGGAAGGACAGAAGCAGTGGTGGGATTCAAATACCTGAACATCCGGTTCTCTGTGTGGATACAGGCCCGGCCCTCCGAGGCCTAGAATGGATTTCCGGAATTGACATCCATGCACTTCCTGTGGGTTGTTCTAGGCCTGGGAGGCATCCACCAGGCCTAGAATGGACTTCTGGATGTGACATCCATGCACTTCCGGTGGGCCATTCTAGGCCTGGGAGACCTCCTCCAGGCCTCTGAGGCCTAGAACGGACTTCCAGAAGCAGCATGGGTTCAGACAGTTCTCCAAACTCAACAAAATTTAGCTACCAGTTCTACTGAACCGGTGCGAACCAGTTGAATCCCACCACTGGACGGAAGGCTGAGTCAACCTTGAGCTGCTCAGAATCAAAGTCTGATTACACGCACAGTAGTAACAGGAGAGCCAAATTCAATCCCAAGCAACAATAAAGTAGGCCAAGAAACCATAGTATAGTTCAAATATGGTGCAAGAGTCACACAATGCCAAAGCAGATAGTCCAGGGGTCTTCAAACGTGGCCCTTTTATGACTTGTGGACTTCAAGTCCCAGAATTCCTCAGCCAGGCATGCATGCCTGGCTGAGGAATTCTGGGAGTTGAAGTCCACAAGTCATAAAAAGGCCACGTTTGAAGACCCCTGAGATAGTCCAATGGTCAATGGTCAAACGACAAGCAGGAACTAGATGCAAGAGCTAAGAACTCAAGCGGTTGTCTCCAACCAGCCTGCAAGCCGAGCGGCTGAGTAAATCAGCCAGCTGCAATTTCTAAGGCCTTGCCTTAGGGAGGAGCCTCATTGAGGAACGTTGTTCTGCTCACCTCTGGATGCAGCTAGACCTGGTGCTTGGGGGATTGCCCGTCATCCTCTGACTGCTCCAGCTGAACAGGAGATCCCGGTGGTGGATCAGACTCCGTTGATTCCCGAGACTGACCGTCCTGAGGCACAGGCTCAGCCTGGATGGGTCAACTTGCTGCAGCCAACTCACCACGGTCAACTCACCACAGCCAACTCCTCATGGGACAACTCGCTGCAGAACAATTCAACAATTACGGTAGTTATTTTAAATGATTTTAACAATTCTATCCCACTAGTTCCTCGATATTAGTGTAACTCTTGTCCTGTGGTGAGTTGAGCCCCCCTTGCCAGCTTCCAAGTTAAAGTCAGACTCTGAATCATGGCTTACAACAGCATTGTTGTTTCATGGTACACTGCAGAAAGTTATCTATGCTTACTTTGGATAGACAGTTAGAGAAATCTATTGTTCCTGTATTGTTCCAGCTCCATCTTTTGAAGTTCCCTCTTCTCATCGCACCCACAGCTTTTCCATCTTAATTTCCCCATCAGTGAATTCCAACATTAGTATGCAACGTAGTTTGCTAAATCCCAATTTTTTAGGTTTCCCTGTTCTTTAGTTATGGGATCCAGCCACAATTCGGGGCGGGGGGGGGGAGAGGGTTATCCCAGATTCCTTATTTCAAAAGAAGAGCAAGGTTTTAATTACTTTACTGCTGCTACGTTTGATTGAACACAGAAAATAAATAAGGATAGTCAAGACATTCAAGAATTGGACATGGGAGAGAGGAAAGACACCAGTACAGAAACTCTGGGGTCTTCTCAAACTATAGTGTATACATTTCAATGTCCTCCCAACCCCACAAGTTATATTCTATTGTTTTGGGAGGAAATAGAATAACCAAACCAGCCTCCCTCCTCCAAAAAGACTTTTAATTCAGTGCTCATCAGCTATGATTATGTAGCTGTAAGACAACACAAAGTCCTTACCCAGAATTTATCCAATTGCCTCAAATCTCTGGTGTAGACCTTGACATGGAAGAATGTCTCTTGCTATATGTCAAGTTATAGTCAAGGCTATGGTCTTCCCAGTTGCAATGTATGGCTGTGAAAGTTGGACCATAAGAAAGGCTGAGCACCAAAGAATTGAGGCCTTTGAACTGTGGTGCTGGAGAAGACTCCTGCGAGTCCCTTGGACTGCAAGGCGATCAAACCGGACAGTCCTAGAGGAGATCAACCCTGACTGCTCTTTAGAAGGCCAGATCCTGAAGTTGACACTCAAATACTTTGGCCACCTAATGAGGGAAGGACTCACTGGAGAAGAGCCTAATGCTGGGAAAGATTGAGGGCAAGAGAAGAAGGGGACGACAGAGAAGGAGGTGGCTGGATGGAGTCACTGAAGCGGTAGGCGTGAGCTTAAATGGACTCCAGATGATGGTGGAGGACAGGAAGGCCTGGAGGAACGTTGTCCATGGGGTCGCGATGGGTCGGACACGACTTTGCAACTAACGACAACAATAACATGTCAAGTGGATGCAGTAAGTGGTCCCCTAAATTTTGCAGATTCCAGAATAGTTCTTATTCCCTATTTCACCCATCTTGTTTGAGATCCTTACAATGGACACAGGAGTTTTAGAATTGAAGACACAGAACCAAAGACATCTATTAACTACAAGTTCCAGAGTCAGTAACTTAACCTCAGGGGATCTTGGGGAAAACACACACACACACACACACGCACACACACGCACACACACGCACACACACACCACTGGGCCCCAAGGGTGCTTTTTTGGCATCCCCTATAGCCCTGACAGAAGGACGTAGGGTTTTCAAAATTTCTTTTTCAATCCAGTATCAGAAAGGTACCAATGAAATTATGCAATAGTTCCCGTTGGTTATTATATTAAAACTATGCACCCAAAGTTATTCCCGATAATTAGGGTGAAGCGTTGCATCGTCCCGATTATTTTTAATCTTCCTTAGGGAAGTAATTCCTTTTTCCTCCAGAGAATTCCTAGCTTTTCGCCTCTTTAGTCTCGAAAGCCTTTCCTAGTACCCTGGCTGCTTTGCTCACTCATTGATGTCCCTCTGGAAGAAGAAAACGTAATCTTCAATGCTTTGTTTCCAAAAGTCGCCTTTGATTTAAGCAGAAAAGATGACCACAGGCAAGTCCCGATTATTACGATTTTCCATTTTTAGAACGACTTGTAACTCTGCCCCAAAAGTGCTTTTTTTTCGAGAGGCAACTGGGCTTTTTTTGGGGGGGGGTTGTTTTTCCTTGAAGACATTTCGCTTCTCATCCAAGAAGCTTCTTCAGTTCTTTAGACAACCATGGGACAACCATGACTTGGATGACTGACAATCTCCATAGACCAGGGGATCTTCAAACTTGGCCCTTTTACAACTTGTGCTCTTCAACTCCCAGAATTCCTCAGCCAGACACCACGTTGGCTGAGGAATTCTGGGAGTTGAAGTCCACAAGCCATAAAAGGGCCAAGTTTGAAGACCCACTGCCCTAGACCCTCTTTGCAAACCGCTAGACCTGGTAATCCGTTTTTAGGAAATGTAACAAACATATTTGCAGCGATGACACTTGCATTTAAACGTCACTCTCTCTCTCTCTCATCTCTCTGGCACACAAATATTGGCGGAATTCATCAACTCTGCTTAACGTGATTTACAAATCGCGCAAACGTTTGCGTAAGACGTAACCCAGAATCGAGAAAACCATGTTACAGCTTAGGACAGCTGTAGTTTGAAGACCCCTGACTTAGGACAACAAACATTCAGTGGTTCAAGGATAAAGGTTGGGTCAAAATAGTTTTCCTTTCATTTAGGTTCCTAAAGAATAAACTGAGAGGCAATGTAGGGTAGTGGCTAGGAGTCCAAAATAAAGGCAAATATAGAGCTTCATAAAGCAAAATTTCTTCAAGCACAGGGTAAAACTGCATCAGGAAGTTGAGGAACGGATCCTCAGAGTGCAGTGAGACTTTTTTATTAGTGGCTTGGGGTAATAAAAGAAAAAAAAAGAGGTTGGTTTAGAGTCTGCCCTACCATACTGGAATAAAAATAAATGATATTTCCAGTAAGACTGTTACAAGGAACAATAAAAGTTGCATTCAATTGTCACACCAAACCATAGTTTACAGAAGCTACAATTGGCTAGGATGGTATTAAGCTCTTAAACTATGGCTGCCAAACTGCGATGGCTGGATTTATCAACCTGCTAAGCCAAAATCAAACATGTTAATTAAGCCTTATCAAGATGTGTGAACTTACCCAGAAGAGATCCTTTCTGGTCAAAGGGGAATAGATTTCTAAGAAATCTATGTTGGTTTAATGCTTAAAAAGTTTCAAGAAGGGAATGCTGTAGGAGTTTTGATGAGCTTAGTGTGCCCTCTGCTGGTTGGCTGGACATTTTTATTTTTATTTTTTTAAAAAAACAGGCATAAAAAACAAGGACGTTTTGAAAATACCTACTATTTAGAATAACAGAGTTGTAAGGGACCTCCAAGGTCATCTAGTCCAACCCATGCTCAAGCAGGAGACCCTATACTATTCCAAACAAGTGGCTTGTCCAGTCTCTTCTTAAAATCTTTGAGTGATGGAGCAACCACAACTTTTGAAGGCAAGTCATTACTCACTCACTTAAGAGTCAGGGGTGCTGGTCTGATCAGAGATTAGCAAATGAAACATTTATTTCCGGGATTCATTTACGGCCTCAAACCATAGGATTCTAGGCCATATGCAGAATTCAGCTGCAGAATATAGCAACGATAAGACCATTGCTGCAAATGATATAAAGCCATTGTAGCAGAATCAGTCCTGCCAAATCCTCTGGAGAAGCCAAATTCATGTGTTCTGCAAATCCAGAAATATGTCATCAGAGGACTCTCAGGCACGAAGAATCAAGACCACATGTAAAGTTCCAGTTAAGCTGATTTGTTGTTCAGTCCTATGCACAAGAATCTAGCCTAATGGTTAGCACTAATTTGGTGCTAGATAAGGCTCAATGGAATTGAAGAGCTTTTGGACTTAGAACCCTTATGGGAATGTAAGGATTTGAGGCTGATTATTCTATTCTATTCTATTCTATTCTATTCTATTCTATTCTATTCTATTCTATTCTATTCTATTCTATTCTATTCTATTCTATTCTATTCTATTCTATTCTATTCTATTCTATTCTATTCTATTCTATTCTATTCTATTCTATTCTATTCTATTCTATTCTATTCTATTCCAGAAATGACCAAGCCCATTATAAGTTTTACTTTTAAAAAATGCTGCATTTTTACCAGCCAGCATACTTTCATTACAGATTCATCTCTTTGAAAAACTGCTGAGGTCTCTTCCAAATTTTGGGGTGTCCCTCTAATTCCAGCACTGGTTCTTCATGTATGCACAAATGTGTATATGTTATGTATGCCTTTCTCCCCCCCCCCCCGGTTGTTTTCCTTACGAAACCCCAAAAGCACACATCTTAAAAACTGCAGAGAACTGGAAGGGGGACATACTGGGTTTGAGCTGATGTAAGATGACACAAATACCGTATCTGTGACAACTTTTTTAGACCTGCAAACCATCACAGGCAGGTCTGCTTATTTGTAACAAGTCAGCAGACCATCACAAAGTAAAGTATCTGTATAAAAATAACAAACGTTAACCTAAATCACATTGGTACAGGTCGGTATTATATGTTACAAACAGACTGTTCTCAATGGCTTCAGCTAAATGCAGCATTTTTTTACAGCAAAGCTTACTAAAACATCACATTTTTAAAAGGACCGAGACTATGGTGACTTTCTCCATTGTTTTAACTCTGAACATACTAATCTCTCATAGACAGATTTAAAAGACTTGTTAGCATTTCCTTCCCTCCCAGCTACAAAGAACGCATTTTAATTAATGCTGAGCAGAGAAATTCTCTTGCAGTCATTTCCCCCCCGCCCCCCCCCAGTGCATTTTTCTCGGCTGGGGGAAAAAAAAGAGACTTTGTTCCTGAATGTCTTTTGCAAGTCAAAAATGCTGGGGGGAAAAAAACACGCGCTCCAAGTCAGTGTTGCAGTTTTAGCAGTTAGATGAGGCGGGAGTGTGTTTGTGTGTGAATGAATGTGCTGTCTTTCATTGCGGCTCCCTCGGCAAAGGAACTATAATAAAACTGTCAGTGCAATAATGCCTTTCCACAGATCTATGATGAGACCACACAGGAAAGTGGTGTTCTGTTCTGGTTGCTACCTTTAAAAAAAAAAGGCAGGGGAGGACCACCAAAATAATTAGGAGCCTGGGATGGCTCCTTGCAAAGGAAGCCTTACAGCCTTTAGGCTTGTTTTGCTGAACTGAACACAGGATCAGCCATGGAACCCAAGGGCAGAGGGATTTATCACTGCCTGAAGAGAAATCCCTTTTTTACACAATGCACAAGTGTGGAAATTGACTGCCAGAGTTGGGTTTGTGTCCACCGTTTGGATGGTTTGACCGGACTGGAGGTCTAAATGGAGAGCCAGCTGGTCTAGTGGTTAAGACATCAGGCTAGAAATCCAGAGACTGTGAGTTCAAGTTCTGCCTTAGCCATGAACATCAGCCGGGTGACTTTGGGCCAATCACCAGGAGGCTGTGAGTTCTAGTCCTGCCTTAGGCATAAACATCAGCCGGGTGACTTTGGGCCAATCACCAGGAGGCTGTGAGTTCTAGTCCCGCCTTAGTCATGAAAACCAGCTGGGGGACTTTGGGCCAATCACCAGGAGGCTGTGAGTTCTAGTCCCGCCTCAGGCATAAACATCAGCCGGGTGACTTTGGGCCAATCACCAGGAGGCTGTGAGTTCTAGTCCCGCCTTAGTCATGAAAACCAGCTGGGGGACTTTGGGCCAATCACCAGGAGGCTGTGAGTTCTAGTCCAGACTTAGTCATGAAAGCCTGCTTGGGGGACTTTAAGCCAGGAGATGGTAAGTTCTAGTTCTGCCTTAGGCACGAAAGCCGGCAGGGTGATTTGTGGCCAATCACCAGGAGATGGTAAGTTCTAGTCTCCCCCAGAGAAATCCTGAGAAATAAACCCTCTGATTTCTCTACTTCCAAATTTTTGGGAGACTTGCCACTCATCCACAATGTCAAATCTCCTCTTAGCAGACGATACCATTTATTG
This sequence comes from Vipera berus, assembly GCF_964194415.1. NCBI lineage: Eukaryota > Metazoa > Chordata > Lepidosauria > Squamata > Viperidae > Vipera > Vipera berus. Next base: position 8,342,329 of record NC_138216.1, read on the forward strand.
CAGGATCCAATCTGGGTCTTGGTCTTCCAAACTTTTGGACTTGTACTGGAGCCCATCCTCGGAGAACAAGTGTCTACCAGAATGTAGATCGACCCAATTGGATCGTGCAATAAATGGTATCGCCTGCTAGAGGAGATTCATTGCCCTGGGACGCATATGTATTTTCCTTCCATTTGTGATCTCATTTATTACTCCTCGGTTGAAAAAAAAAAAAGGCCCAGACTTCTCTGTTTCCTTCTTCCAATCAGCTCCTGACAATCTTATTTTGGGAATGTCTCCGTTGGAGGTTGGTCCAACACGATTAAAAGAGATATAAAAAATGGCCCTTTCTCTCACCAATTTTTCCATCTGAAACATCACTCAAAGGCCTGTGTTAAAAAGAAAATGGAGTTGCCAACCTCCTAGTATTGCAATAGGTTTAAAGTAAAATACGTGCAAGGCTAAATACACACACACACACACACACACACACCAGATCTAGTCCTCCCCTCCCTTCCCCATCCTGAAATCTCACAGGAATATGTTGTTCAATCAAGAATACGTGATGGAAGGCACAAAGTTGTCCACGCTTTAAAGCACAGGCAGATCTTCGTTCGATCCCCTCGTGGGCTTTCTTCATGCCAAGCTCTGGATATAAATCCTTGGTGTGAACAAGTAGCATGATTCTAGCCTCCATTTGACTGCCAAACCCACATTTTTGGGGGGAGCATCCCGGAGCATATGCGCTTCTGTTGGATTCATCTGACCTTTCTGGAGGAGTTACGAGGTTCCGATGTTGTCTCTCTTTCCATGACTACTTTCCATAATATCTGAACCGATGATGCAGGGGCCGAGATCTTCTGCAGACAGTTTCTAAGGGGAAGTTGTATCGCAAGTGTCCACAATCGGAGTTCTTGAGCAAGCACTGGAGTGCATAACATCAGATTGGAAAGCAAAATCACAAAACTGCTTCTGCCTTACTCTGGCCACGTCATGCGGGGGAATTCACTGGAGAAAGCCATATCTTTAACCAATAAAGTAGAATATATGTAGCTCAGGGTTGAAATGACCTATAAAGCTCTAAATGGCTTGGGTCCGGATTATCTAAGGGAACACCTGCTGCCGGCATCAACTTCCCATCGTCCTGTGCGCTCCCACAGGGAGGGCCTTCTTAGGGTACCGCCGGTTAAGGAATGCCGGCGGGTTATCCCCAGGGGAAGGGTGTTCTCTGTGGGCGCGCCGGCCCTTTGGAACCAGCTTCCCACGGAGCTTAGGACCGCCCCCGACCTTCGCTCATTTCGTAGGGACTTGAAAACTTGGTTTTTTGAGTTGTCTGGCCCAGACTGAGGGGTTTTAATTTTTAATTAATGGGGTTTTAGTTAAGTTCAGGGATTAATTTAATCTTAGTTTTAATCGTTTTTAATTGTATATGATGTATTTTAACTTTTAATTTCCCCTGTAAACCGCCCTGAGTCCTACGGGAATAGGGCGGTATATAAATTTAAATATAAATAAATAAATATAAATAAAATGTGGGGTCCTTGGTGCTCTCTGAGCTTGGTTGTTTTCCTGCAGATGTTTCATGACCCAACTAGGTAACATCATCAGTGCTAGAAGGAAGTGGAGTTTGTGGTTTGGAGGATGGAGGATGGAGGAGGAGGAGGACTGTGGGGTCCTTGGTGCTCTCTGAGCTTGCTTGTTTTCTTGCAGACATTTTATGACCCAAACTAGGGAACATCACCGGTGCTAGTGTGTGCACTAGGACTGATGATGTTACCTAGTTTGGGTCATGAACCATCTGGAAGCAAACTCCCAAGCTCAGAGAGCACCAAGGACCCCACAATTATATTTGGTAGAGTTAGTGGTAATAGGAAACCAGACCATCAAAGAAACAACCTAGAACTAAGGAGAAATTTCCTGACGGTGAGAACAATTAATCAGTGGGACGGTTTGCCTCCAGACGTTGTGGGTGCTCCATCACTGGAGGCCTTCAAGAGGAGACTGGACAACCACTTGTCTGAAATGGGATAGGGTTTCTTGCTTGAGCAGGGGGTTGGACTGGAAGACCTCCAAGGTTCCTTCCAGCTCTATTCTGATGAAGGAGAAATTTCCTGACGGTGAGAACAATTGATCAGTGGGATGGTTTGCCTTCAGAAGTTGCGAGTGCTCCATCACTGGAGGCTTTTAAGAAGAGACTGGACAGTCACTTGTCTGGAAGGGTGTAGGGACTCCTGCTTGAGAAGGGGGTTGGGCTACAAGACCTCCAAAGTCCTTTCCTACTCTGTTATTCTATTATCCTGGGTCAACCTATTTTCCAAAGCACTAGGAAGGCAAGACAAAAAACAAAAAAACAATGGATGGAAACGAATCAAGGAGAGATCCAACTTCGAACTAAGGAGAAATTTCCTAATGGTGAGAGCAATCAACCAGTGGAACAGCTTGCCTTCAGAAGCTGTGGATGCTCCATCACTGAAGGTTTTTAAGAAGAGAGTGGATAACTAATGGTGTAGGGTCTCCTGCCAGGGGTTGGACTAGAAGACCTCCAGGGTCCCTTCCAACTCTTGTTATTGTATTAATTCGTCTACTATTCTGTTACCCTTTTTTCTCCAGGAGGTATGCAACTTAGTGCAACTTTTATTCTTGCACTTTAGCATTTTGCCACTAGATGGGAGGATCCTCTTAGGATCGAGAAATTCTCTGTCCTTCTGCCTTGAAGGTGGCTTTTTAAAGAAGGGCTTTCAAGAGAACAAATCTGAGTGGCTGTGATTTAATTTCCCAGCAGATTAATCTGCTGTTGAAAACGACTTCTAAATCTGTTCATTAAATGCTTACGGGATCATCTGTAGGTTTTAATAAGGGGCTACAACTGCAACTGTCCACCACATTAATCAATATAGCTATGTTAACAGAAGCTGAGAACTGTAGTCCATGTAGATCAGGGGGTCTTCAATCGTGGCCCTTTTATGACTGGTGGACTTCAACTCCCAGAATTCCTCAGCCAGGCACTGGCTGAGGAATTCTGGGAGTTGAGGTCCACCAGTCATAAAAGGCCAAGTTTGAAGACTCCTGATGTAGATGATGTCAGAGGTCTTCTCCATCTCTCATCCCATTCTTGGTTTCTGTGGCTTATCTTTCAACCTTGCTAACTAGGTTTGTATATCCATGAGGTTCAACAGTTTGGGGTTGATCATGTTGGATGAACCCAGCCAGCCATTGTGTAGGAGAAAAGCAGGCAGAGCTGAAGGGGGGTGGGAGTTAAGTGCGTCATCAGTCTAGAATTGTTTCATTGCCACAAATGATCCAAGTCCCACCCCTGTTGAATTCTGTTGACTCTTATCTGGCACAAAATTAGCACTGAACTTTAGTTGACTAGATTCTTGTTTGTCGGCTTGAATAAATCTTATCTGTTGCTAGTTAACAATGGTCCTGATCCTTTGTGCCCAACACGTTTTGAATTATGGGTTAGCATGATGTTTATCATTTTACCTTGGTTTGATCCAACTATCCATGATCTAGCAATAATATTGTTCCAATATTTGAGGGGCTCCTACAAAGATGAGGGGGTCAAACTAGTTTCCAAAGCACCAGAAGGCAAGACAAGAAGCAACGGGCGGAAATTAGCCAAGGAGAGAAGCAACCTAGAACTAAGGAGAAATTTCCTAAAGGGAAGTGCAATCAACCAATGGAATAGCTTGCCTTCAGAGATTGTGGATGCTCCATTCAAAAAGACACTGGACAACCATTTGTCTGAAATGGTGTAGAGTCTCCTACTCAAGCAGGGGGTTGGACTAGAAGATCTCCGAGGCCCCTTCCAACTGTTTTATTCTATCTTCCATTGGCAGAAGAGTCTTGAAAAAAGGCATTTTTGTTAGGAGACGAGACTGTAAAGCAGCATGTTGTGGTGGCGGCCACACATTCGCCCAGAGGGACATGATTTGATGATTGTGGTGGGTATAAATACAATAAATAGATAAATGTTCTGATGGCGTCTTACAACTAGGCAGAGAAATTCTATACCTCCAGAGGGGGGAAAAGGAGAATAGATTTCATAAATATGATTTCACAATTTTCCTTGCTCTGGGAGAAAAGAAGAATTTTTTTCCCTCTCTCATAAAGATCTTGAAAAATGTTGCAAAAATAAGACAAGCCCCTTCTAAATGCATCTCCCTTCCAAATGCTCGTATATATACAGGTTGAGTTAAACTGTCCCCCTCTTTAAAAAAAAAATCTTAATTACTTAAATATTGGGTAAGGGAGTTGGAACATTGTGTAATAAGGAATTTAAAGAGGGAAAGCTGATTCTCACATATTTTTACCAACAAGAAATAGGTTTCTTCGCTCCCTGTGTGCAAATACCATCTCGCCAAATAAATGAGAATTGTTGTTGGGTGAACAAAAAATATCTGCATACAAGTTCATTCTTTTATAGATATTGATATAAAATAAAGACAGGAGTCCTATCTATATATCTAACTTATCTGTCTAGCTGCCTGTCTACACACTTACATCAGTATTTTTCAAATGAAGATATGGGTCATATGTATATACCTAACATGTATTTCTGTCCTTCTGTCTGTCCATCCCCCCCCCCACATCTCTCTCTCTCTCCTGCCTTCCTATCTACTACAGTGTTTTTCAGATGTGTGGACTTTAACTCCCAGGATCCCTCAGCTGGCATAGGGAACTCTGGGAGCTGAAGATCACACATCCTAAAGTTGCCAAGTTTTGAAGAAAACAACCATTGATGTATATCTATATCTGTCTATACTGTAGTTTGGAAATCTGAAATTGCAAAATTACATAATGGTGTAGAGCACTCTCAGTATTTCCTGGAAGCAGATATGTGTATGTGGGTGCACGCATCGGTATTCTGTCAAGAAAAAGAAAGAAAGAAAGAAAGAAAGAAAGAAAGAAAGAAAGAAAGAAAGAAAGAAAGGAAGGAAGGAAGGAAGGAAGGAAGGAAGGAAGGAAGGAAGGAAGGAAGGAAGGAAGGAAGGAAGGAAGGAAGGAAGGAAGGAAGGAAGGAAGGAAGGAAGGAAGGAAGGAGGGAGGGAGGGAGGGAGGGAAGAAAGAGAAAGAAAGAAAGAAAGAAAGAAAGAAAGAAAGAAAGAAAGGAAGGAAGGAAGGAAGGAAGGAAGGAGGGAGGGAAGAAAGAAAGAAAGAGAAAGAAAGAAAGAAAGAAAGAAAGAAAGAAAGAAAGAAAGAAAGAAAGAAAGAAAGAAAGAAAGAAAAGAAAAGATTCTACCATCCTTTTTCAGAAACCATGTCAGCCACCAGTCCTATCCTCAGTTTATTTCCCAAGACGCTGCCCTACAAGAGATCTCTGCATGTCCCTGAAAACACAGCAGAACAAAATGTGGTAAGACGCGAAGGGGCCATTTGTAACCAAATCCTATTACACCAGATACGGCTGGGATTAGGTCAGAAATATTTTCCCAGAATACCCTCCCCCACCGCCCCAAAGCCTTCTACAGATGTTCACAGCCCATTCCCCAGATGTTGTGCCTTTCCCAAGACAAGTTTCCCTTACTTTTCAAGAACGCCAGGAATGAGCAGCCGTCTCTCTGCTCTCAAGGGCCAAGGAGAAGTTCAAGGCAGATAGTCCTCCTTGACTTAGGATCACAATTGGGAACAAAACAACCCAGGCAGTTGTTAAATGACTCATTTGACAAGCTTTTTTTTTGGCATGGTTGTTACAACTTGTGGATTCTTACAACCCTTTGTTTAGTGGCCGTTGAAAGTTACAAGGCCAGGTAAAATGGTGACTTGATGATAACTTTATTGTCACTTTGAATGTACACCAATCGGCATACATCAAAATGAAATTTCATTGCATACAGCTCTCAAAGGGTCATCTCGTTCGGGGCCCGCTCAAATTTCACATTGTCCATTTTAGTCTCTAGGGAGTGAACGATGGCAAACAGGACAGATGGAAATGGGGCTCCATGTGGATTAGCCCTCAAATTCGCTTGTATTCTGACAACCTCGCCTTCTTTCCTTTTTCTGATCCTGACTCTTCCTTTTCCTTTAAGAGGCCTTGCTTCTTTTCACCCCTGGAGCACGCTGCTGCCGCCGCCACCAACTCCTCCAAAAGCCTCTCTCTCTCTTTCTCTGGGCCTGCCAACAGCCTCATCCAGTTCCTTCGCTCCATAAGCTCCAGGTCCTCTCCTCCTCTGCCTCCTCTGGAAACAGCCCTGATTTGCAGTCAGTGCTTTTTTTGTATAAGAAAAAGGTGCCGGAACTCACACATGTCATACAACCCTCCTTGCCTATCCTACAAGGTTCCATCCAAAAAAGGTGCCGGAACTCTGTTCTGAGCGTTCTATGAGAAAAAAAGCCCTGTTTGCGGTAGAATCCATCACTGGGCCAGCAGTCAGATCTTGCTGCTGGTAGAACAAATTCAAACAGCGCCAATGACTTTTAACGGTCTCACCAACAGTTCCAAAATAACTAGAAACTCGCCAGGCCAGCAAAGATTGTCGGTCGTATGTCGTATGTTACCTTAGTTCCACCATCTTGCTCAAACACATTAAAATCTTCCTGATCATGTGGCCTATAGCCCTTACTATCCCTCCCAAAACTATTCGCCTTCAAGAGCCAATGCAGCCGCAGCCATTCCAGGCGCCGCCATCTTGATGAAAACTTATGACGGTTTCTCACGCTTACGACCAGTGCAGCATCCCCAGGGCCACCTGATCAAAATTCAGGTGCTCGGCAACTGACTGGTATTTATGACGGTGGCAGAGTGTCCCAGGGTCATAGGATCCTATTTTTGCGACTTTCTGATGAGCGGAAAGACAACGGGGAAGCCAGATTCACCGAACCAGCTAAACAACCGCAGCGATTCACTTAAAAAAAGCAGCAAGAAAAGTCAAGGTCAAAACTCACTTAACCAAGGTCTTGCTTACCAAGGTAAATTTTGGGCTCCGTTGTAGGCCCAGGACGGCCTGTATTTCAGTAAGAGTTAGGTGCATATTCTGGGGAAAGCCGGTTTGCATCTTTCCTGCTCAAGGTCCTCCCTCTGTAGAAAGAATAAAAAGAAGGGCCTTTGCATTCCCTGCCCACCTCTCTGGTAGACAGAAACTCGGTTTATTCTGGGGCATCTTCACACCTAGGGGAAAACGTCACTGGTGGCCATGCTGTTTGGCATGTGAAAAGGAAACACAAGTGGCCCCACAAAGTGAGCAAATATATTGCCTCCCTTACAGTTGTAGCAATGACAAAAATTCAACTTGGAGAAGAACCCTGGGATGAACTCTCATTCAGCCATGATCATTCAGAAAGCCAGTTTGGTCTAGTGGGGAAGGCACCAGGCTAGAAAACAGGAGATGGTGAGTTCTAGTCTCACCATAGGCACGAAAACTATCCATCCATCCATCCATCCATCCATCCATCCATCCATCCATCCATCCACCCACCCACCTATCTATCATCTATCTATCTATCTATCTATCTATCTATCTATCTATCTATCTATCTATCTATCTATCTATCTATCTATCTATCTATCACTGGCTGGCTGACTCTGGGCCAATCACCAGGAGGTGGTGAGTTCTAGTCCCACCTTAGGCACAAAAACCATCCATCCATCCATCCATCCATCCATCCATTTATCCATCCATCCATCCATCCACCCACCCACCCACCCACCCACCCACCCACCCATCTATCTATCTATCTATCTATCTATCTATCTATCTATCTATCTATCTATCTATCTATCTATCTATCTATCTATCTATCTATCTATCTATCTATCTATCTATCTATCTATCTATCTATCACTGGCTGGCTGACTCTGGGCCAATCACCAGGAGGTGGTGAGTTCTAGTCCCACCTTAGGCACAAAAACCATCCATCCATCCATCCATCCATCCATCCATCCATCCACCCACCCACCCACCCACCCACCCACCCACCCACCCACCCACCCACCTACCTACCTACCTACCTACCTACCTACCTACCTACCTACCTATCTATCTATCTATCTATCTATCTATCTATATATCTATCTATCTATCTATCTATCTATCTATCTATCTATCTATCTATCACTGGCTGGCTGACTCTGAGCTAATCACCAGGAGGTGGTGAGTTCTAGTCCTAGGTGATTGTGGAGCAGTCCCTGCCTTTCAGCCCAGCCTACCTCACAGAGCTGTTGTCATGGGGAAAATAAGAAAGAGGAAGGTGTGATGGATATGTTTGCATTATTTGTAAAGATAATATAGGTGGCAAAGAAACAAGCAAACAAACAGTCCTGGGTAACTGTGGCCTGTAGCTTTATCTTGGCCAAATCTTCTATGTGGTTTTGTCCCAAGAGTAAAAAAAATCATCTGCCTTAGTTTTCTGGAAGAAAAATTAAAGACTTCTTTCTGGTCAAGTTTGATTTCTGGTGAAGCAATACCTTCTCAGGATCAGATGTCCTCAGGAATACTGTGGTCAAGATCCTACTTTCCCTGGAGCCCAGTCAAGGTCAACACGTGGTCTTCTCTTCACCTCTGAATGGGCAAATGGTGCGATGGCCTTAAAAGCACCCTCGGTTAGCATCCACCATTATATTTAACAAAGGAATCCGGTTGCCATCCATCCTTCCTCTTCATGTTTCTAGCCCTCATTAGCACCGGCTGTTCCGTTCTACATCCTCTTCCCAAATTATCTATTTTGTCCTCACATGCTCTGACCTGCCTGGGATTGAACGAGGAGGGGGTCCTTGGCCTCCTCTTGACACTATTGTTGAGGCTTTTTTTAAAAAAACTAACTTGTCTTGCTAATTTCAACATTCCTCTGAAACTATTTCATGTCTTGTCCGCTTTCTGACGGCTCTCATTTTGGTGGTGGGTTCACACCTGTTGTTCTTTCAATTAAAGGCTGGGATATTTTGCTTTCAAGCACCAAGATCCGATTCCAGAAAGTCCTAAGGCTGTGCCAGTACGATTGAAGGCATTTGGTTCAACTTTTTTCCCCCTGAATTAGGCGTGTTTTTCTCCTGGATTGCTTGCGCTCATGTGTATTAAACTCTAACCAGATGCAGAGGAATTTAAAGACTGCATCTCTTGCTAGTGTCTTTTTTCCCCCCTATACTTGGGAGGGGGGAAATCAGCTGTGATATTTTGCTGCATCTGGCAGGTGTTAATAGCAGCTAAGAAAAAGTTGCCAAATTTTATCCAGTTTGTTTGCCTAGTTTTACTGTAAAGATATAGTAATAGGGGAGGAGACGGGCAGGCTAGAAACATGATAGATGATAGATAGATAGATAGATAGATAAGATAGATAGATAGATAGATAGATAGATAGATAGATAGATAGATAGATAGATAGATAGATAGATAGATAGATAGATAGATAGATAGATATAGACAAACGAGAAAAGTACATGTATAATAGAGAAGGAAGGAAGGAAGGAAAAGATAGGAGAGAGAGACATGAGAAAGAAAGAACGAGATGAGAAATAAAAAGAAAGAAGATAGACAGAAGGAAGGAAGGAAGGAAGGAAGGAAGGAAGGAAGGAAGGAAGGAAGGAAGGAAGGAAGGAAAAGATAGGAGAGAGAGACATGAGAAAGAAAGAACGAGATGAGAAATAAAAAGAAAGAAGACAGAAGGAAGGAAGGAAGGAAAGAAACGATAGGAGAGAGAGATGAGAAAGAAAGAACAAGATGAGAAATAAAAAGAAGACAGACAGACAGATAGAATTTTGCATGTCTGAATGTGCCTCCCCTCTCCTTCTCTTTATCTTTGAGTGAAGTAAGGAGGCTCTTGTCTGACATACTTTCTCAAACTACATTACTGGCCCAGAGTCAGATTACGGTGATCTGACCATTGTCTTGGTGACGCCTCTTCCGCTTGTTCTTCAAGGCCATTCCACCTTCCCGCTACACGTATAGAGAATGAGATGGCCAGCTGCATTTGCGTTTGAATTTAATTCAGATAAAAGAGATTTTGTCAGTTCTGGGACTAATACCTGCACCGTTTGGATTGCAAAGACAGCCTTGGGCAAAGCGAATCCCCCAGTCTCAAGGGCCTTGAAACATCCCTTCTTTGCAAAGTCTTTTTAATATTATCCGTTCAGCCTAGTATGGATCCCAGCACAGGAAGGGAATAATACGCTAATTGATTTAGATCCAATTCTCCCTGGGATGATATGAAGGAAGTCCCGGGTACCACAACTGAGCTGAGCGTATGACTTGAAATAAAAGATTTGCAGCCATGCAAATGTTGAAAAAGGATCAGGGCAGTTGCAGAATCTGTCAGTGCAGAAATGCTAAAATACAGAGGTGCTTAGTTAATACACTATCAACCTTCCGGACTCTCAAGTTTCCTCCTTCCGCTATGTATTCAAGATGGACTGATTAATATCTATATGTATTTATATGCAAGAGTGGAGGTACAGACATATGTTGTACGTAGCATGATTATATGTGTGTTACGTATGTGTACATTTTTGAGAGCAAGCAACAGAATTTCATTTTTAATCTGTGCCAGTGTCCCCACAGTTAAAAAAAAGAAAGACAATAAAGGTTATCTATCCCTCTATTATGGAATGACTATCCAACAGGTACCTCTTGACTTATGGCCATTTGTTCAATGTTACAATAAGGTTGAAAATGTCACCTATAACCAGTCCTTGCACTTACAACTGTTGGAGCATCCCCATGATCCTAATTTGGGTGTTTGGCAACTGGCATGTATTTATGATGGATGCAAGAGTCCCAGAGTCATATGATCTCCATTTGCGGCTTCCAAGAAGCAAAGTCAATAGCGTGTGTGTGTGTGTGTGTGTGTGTGTGTGTGTGTGTGTGAAGCCAGATTCACTTAACAATTGTGTGATTTGCTTAACAAAGGGCACGAAACTGGCAGCTCACTCAACAGCTACCTTCCTTAGCAATGGGTGTTCTGGTCCCAATTGTCCTAAGTTGAAGACTACCTGTCATTGTGTGTGTGTGTGTCTGTGTTTGTGTGACGATTACATGTTTGCCTAACGACTGAAAGAACACTCGTGGTTTAGTATATTTATGGACAATGCATCAGGAATGTTCAGGTAAGTGGGGCCGCAAATGCCAGCGATGCTCATGGCGCTGCTTGCACGCACCGGCCAGCCACTCATGCGTCCCAGTGGCCGCAGCCCCCAGGTTGGGGAGCCCTGATTTAGTGACTGTTTGAAGTTAGAACAGAACTGAAAAAAGTGACTTAGGACCGTTTCTCACACTTACGACCGTTGCCGCATCCTCAGGGTCACACGATCCAAATTCGGACCCTTGGCAACGGAGTCATCTTTATGACAGTTGCAGCGTCTACCTAGAATCATGCGATTCCCTCAGTGGTGGGATTCAAATAGGTGAACCACCGGTTCTCTGCGTGGATGCCGCTTCCGGAAGTCCGTTCTGGGTCTGGGCAACCCAAAAAATTAGCTACCGGTTCTGCCGAAGTGGTGCGAACCGGCTGGATCCCACCCGCTGGATCCCCCTTTGGAGACCTTCTGACAAGCAAAAATCAAGGGGGAAATCCAGATTCCCTTCACGGCCGTGTTCCTAACTTAGCAACTGCAGCGATTTGCTTTAACAACGGTGGCAAGCTAGGTCGTAAAAACGGGTCAAAACCCATTCGACAACTGTTTCACCCGGCGAGGACACATTTTGGGCTCCGTTGTGGTCTTGAAGGCATAGACTACCCGCATCATGTGAACCATGGAAGCAAGAATGGAGAAAAGTGACAGAGAGATACAGCCAAGGCGGGGTGGCATTGAAAGAGAGCTCTGAAACTTCCTGTGGAGTTGCAGAAGAAATGGGAATAATTCAGAATATCAAAAACACCATGCAGATGAATATTTCAAGGCCATTGTGTCTGTAAAGGGGATGGTTCGCCCTTTGGTCTTGCGTTCTGGGAGAAAGGAGATCAGATAGTTCTCAGAGACAACCCACTCCCACCTTAACAGGAAGTCCCAAATAATTGAACGCTAGAATTTCAGGTCCTCCTCGATCCAAAGATTGTGGAGATTAGCCAGAAGACAAACTCAGGGGCTTCCAATACTTCAGAGGCTGCCCCAGAGAAGAAGGGGGCCCACCTATTCTCCAAAGCAACGAGGGGAGGGCAAGATGGAATGGGTGGAAAAGCTTATATCAAAGAGAGAGCCAGCCTAGAATTAAGGAGAAAGTTCCGGAACAATTAATCAATGGAACTACTTACCTCCGGAAGTTGTGGCCGCTCTCTCCCTGGAGGTTTTGAAGACGAGGCTGGACAGGCGTTTGTCTGAAATGGCATAGGGTCTCCTGCTTGAGCAGGGGGTTGGACTAGAAGACCTCAAAAGGTCCCTTCCAGCCTTATTATTCTATGTTGTAATAAGAGTTGGGTGTCTTTTTCGGATTTTGCTATGCTGTTAGGGGCATAACAAACGTGCCCTATTTTTTAACCTGACAGAACCTATCTGTGATACATATCTGTGATCTTTATCTCAAATAGGGCCTTTTGACTTCTGGGGATGACCGGACAAGTCCCCGCGGTTCCCCCCCCCCCCCGGCAAGATTTTCTGTAAGTAGATTGCCACTCAAGTGCCTTCTTCCTAGTGGCGAGACACACTGCCTCTAAGTCTCTCAGCTGGGTTTGTGCCCAAGGCAGGACTAGACTTCAGATTTTTTTAGTTTGTAATCCAGCACTTTTACCTCTAGAGCAGCGTACTTCAAACTAGGCCACTTTAATGGGGGTGGATGTCAACTCCTAGAATTCCCTAGCCAGTAAAGGCTGGGGAATTCTGGGAGTTGAAGTCCACTGCCCTTAAAGTTGAGTTTGAACTTCTGTAGACCAAACTGCTCTTCTTTTCTCTCTCTCTCTCTCTCTTCTTTTTCTTTCTTTCTTTCTCTTTCTTTCTTTCTTTCTTTCTTTCCTTCCTTGCTTCCTTCCTTCCTTCCTTTTTTCTCTTTCTTCCTTTCCTTTCCTTTCCTTTCCTTTCCTTTCCTTTCCTTTCCCTCCCTCCCTCCCTTCCTTCCTTCCTTCCTTCCTTCCTTCCTTCCTTCCTTCCTTCCTTCCTTCCTTCCTTCTCTTTCTTTCTTTCTTTCTTTCTCTTTCTTTCTTTCTTTCTTTCTTTCTTTCTTTCTTTCTTTCTTTCTTTCTTTCTTTCTTTCTTTCTTTCTTTCTTTCTTTTCTTTCTCTTTTTTCTCTCTCCCTCCCTCCCTTCCTTCCCTTTCTCCCCTTCCTTCATCCCTCCCTCCCTGATTCCCTCCCTCCCTCCCTTTTTTTCTCCCTCTCCTTAATTGTAAAAAGAACTTAGATTCAAATTCAAGTAGTTGCTCTTGTTCACTTGCATTTCCTCCCCCCCCTTCATGATAATTGTTGCAAAATATATACACCGATGAAATACTGAAAGCCAAAATCCAGATGTGGTTGTAGGATACGGTTGCATCAAGGTTCACATGTTGAGTGACAAGCACATAATCCCCTGTGAAATATCACAAGAACAGACTCTCGATACAACGTTCTCTTCCCAGATCGATTTTAGCAGTGTGTATTTTCCCCCCCTGGTGTGTGCATTAAATAATAATAATAATAATAAAAAACCTGCCCTAAAACAATCTCAATTTAATCCTAGGGGCATCTATACCACCAAGACTGCCCTCTCCCATCCCCACTAGTATTTTTTTCTCTCCAATGCACAAATTACAAACTTGATGAAAAGGCATAGAATTGGTGACAAATAAGTAGTAATAACAGATGCAGCTTCCGGGAGAATGCAGGTAGGCAGTTTTTGAACTTAAGAGGGTGAAACTCTGCTAGGCTCCTAATGCATTCAATTGCACTTTTGAAATGAGACAAGGAATTCGGGACTCCCGAAAGTCAGGCAGAAATTGGGATGAGATCAGCTTAGCAGGTGTTCCAGTAATCAACCTGGCTAACAGTCATCCATCAGACCTCAAATTCCAGGGATTCGGTTAAAACCCATTTCCTTTTCCCATTCATAGGAATTACAAGGATTTCTTTCACTGGCCCTTAAAGAGGAAACAAAAGCAGGATTGGGGTGCACTTTTCCAGTCAACGCACACTCACTCACACCGGCAAGATTAGCAACGGCAACCATTTGTAAGAAGAAGTCAAAGGTTTCTCTCCCTTAGCCTTCCAACATTGGCAAATTAGCTTTCAAGAATGGGGGGGGGGAGGAAGTCCCCGATTTTTAAAGCATCTGTCCCACAATTTGGGGGATTTTGTCCAAGCCTTTTCATAGCAGCTCATCTCTTTGTCATAGGGCAAATGTGCAAAGCCACTTACCACGGGAGACAAGTTTTGATGACCCAGTATCTAAAATGTAGTCTATAAAGTCATTACGGGTAGTCCTCCACTTACAACAGTTCATTTAGCGACCGTTCAAAGTTGCCAGGGAAGAAAAGCAACTTAGGACCATTTTTCACCCTTACGACCGTTGCAGCCTCCCCAGGGTCACATGATCCAAATTCAGAGGCTTGGCAACCGGCTCACATTTGTGACGGTCGCAGTGTCCTGGGGGCGGGTGTCACGTGACCCCCTTTGGCGAGCTTCTGACGAGCAAGGTCAATGGGGAAAAGCCTGATTCCTTTTACGACCGTGTTACTAACTTAACGACTGCACTGGTCCACTTAACAACTGTAGCGAGAAAGGTTGTAAAGGGGGGGGGGGTGCAACGCTGACTTAACCATCTCTCTTAGCAACAAAATTGTTGGGCCTCCCCTGTGGTTGCAAGTCAAGGACTACCTGTATGTATTTTATATGCAGTGTTTGGTTAACTTGTCTTAGATCCCCATTCAAGACACCCTGTGTCGGCTGTGTCATCCTGTACTTAAGATTTTTGCTACCATATTTCTCAGAGACCTTTAAAACATCATGGGGGAACTTTCTTCAAAGATAGAGTTTATTGCTAAAAATGTTTTTTGCTCAGTCACGGCTGATTATGTACACGGCTGATATGTTGTTCAAAGGATATTCAAGTAAACATTTTCAATATCTCTAGCTTTCCCTCTCCGCCCTTCTATACACAAACGTTTAAAAATAAATAAACTGTACACGAGAAAGTTCTTTTAACATCTCTACATTACTATATGTATTCCCCCCCTCCCCCCAAAAAATCACTCTTTCATAACAACATATACTTAAAAACAAAAAATATCCTTATTCAATATACATTAAAAAAACCAAAACAAAACAAAAAAAACGAAACACAACCCTAGACAACTCTGAAAATGTGTCTGAAGATCAGTAACAAGTTTGGAAAAGGCAAAACAAACAACCAGGAGTGCAGGAATCAGAAATCAGGGCATATTAAAGGAGTTATAAGGATCGGGCGTTATAAACCAGCATTATAGGAAAATATCCTCTCTTTCTTATATGACAAAGGAAACTGCACAATTTCAAAATGGTTGAAGCTTCAAGATGTGGTCCTGCATTGGTTTTTTTTCTTATTATTAATAACAAGAATTTAAAAATACACACGCGCGCACACACACACGCACACACAACAAAAACAACAACAAAAAAACCCACAACAGGATTCCCTCCTCCTTTAAAACTCTCTATATGTACAGTGGGCGGCGATTCTAAATTTTGTTAGAACGCTATATACGTATAAAAATAGACATCTCAGAGTAGTGCTTAGATATATTTTTTTTGCTTCTTTTTCACCCCTTGCTCATGGCCTGCACTGCAGTTCCTCTGGGGTTTCTTTTCCCACTTCAAATAAAATAAAATAATTAAAAAAAGAGAGAAGGGGAATGGAGGGAGGGAGGGAAGGAAGGAAGGAAGCAGGGAGGGAGGCAGGAAAAAAAAAATAACAGTACAAAGGGTTTGGGGAAGAGGACAGAGAAAGATAAAGCAAAGTATTCTGGTAGTCTCTTTGTCAAAGCAGATTCCCTAAACATTTTTTTTCTCCCCCCAATTCAACCCTCCGCGCTTCGCTGGGGGTTGGAGGATGACTGGCACCTGTCAAGTCCGTCAACCCAGGTGGCTTGAGTTGAGTTCCTAGCCACCTTCTCCCCTCCGATGCTTCAGCCTTCTGGGTGGATCCCGGTGTAGGATCTGGTGCAGCCTCAGATCCTCTCCGCCTCTTTTCCCCACATCCCAAAGCATTAACGGGTCTTCCAGCTCAAGGCTCTCCGGAATTAAAGCCCCATCTGCATCACGCATGCTGCATCCATCGGGGAAGGGGAGGGGAGAGAGAGGGAGGGGGAAATGTCCCCCCCCCACACACAAGTCCTCCATCTTTCCTCCCCCCCCACCTCCCATAATTAACAGGAGCATTTGCACTCTGAAATCACCGGATACTGAACGGGGATCCACGTGCAGTATTTCTGCTTGGACCATCCTTGGCAGTACCATCTCAAAAAGGTCTTGGTGACCGACTTGACCGGTTTGCAGGCCATCCCCTCCGGGAAGGAACAGGACCGCTCGGCCATACAGTTCCCTTCCTTGATGTACCGAGGCCAAAATCGGCTGCCCAGGTCTTTCCAGGTGTACAGCACCGGACAGTAGGTGTACGCCCAAAGCCACTGGAGAAATTTCCGCCGGGCTTTCTTGCCTATCTTGACCTTGGTCCTATAGGGCGTCTCGGCCAGGTCCAGCTTCTTCAGCTCACCGGGGAGAGCTCCCTGACCTTTGAACTTGTGCAAAGGCTCCAAGCTGGAGAGGTTGCCTTGAGCCGGCGCCGCCACCGACATGAAGTTGGGGTCAAAATGGCTCCCCAGCTTCTTGCGTAAAGTCCGGTCGTCCAAGTCTTGCTCCTTGGGGTCATATTCGGGATCCGGATGCTCGATAATATCCTTGATGGGCAGGTTGTCGCTCGGCGAAGGGCGGAGCCGAAGGTAGGGTTGGAAGGAGCCCAGCTGAAGCAGCAGTGCCAAGGCAGAGCAGAGCAGGAGGGCTTGGGGGGCCTTCATGCTCTCGGTTCCCCCACCCGGGGGGTCACTTGGAGATTGTTTGCCCAGCCCAGCCCGAGCAAGGAAGGAGGGTGGCCAACGGGTGCCGCTGCTGCTGCTGCCTCTTTCTCTCGCTGTCTCTTCCGATTGTTCCCAAGGGGGGGGTTATTCTTCCGCAGACCCCCTTGCCAAGTCCAAGCGCTGCATAAATAGGTTGAGACAAAATCCAGCAAGGCCCCTGGCTTTAAATAGCTCGCCCAGGGGTTAGGTGACAGATGTGGAGGCCAGATTGATTTTTAGGCTGCTGCTGCTCCTCCTCGTGCAGCTAGAGCGGAAAAAAACATGGGGTGCCAAGGGTGGGGTGGGGGTGGGCTGGAGAGAGCAGGGACGGCAAGACCACAACCAATGGCCTTTGTGTGTGGGGTGTGTGTGTGTCAAGGAGCAGTGGTCCCCCTCTTCGGACACCAAAGGGCAACCTCTGGAGCACCCCCTTCCTCTTCTTCTCTCTCTCCCCACTCCTCTCTCTCCCCCTCTCTCTCTCTTTCCCCCAAAATTCACAGCGGTCCCGAGTCCATCCCCATGGTGACAGCTGGACTTAGACCCACGGCAACATGTCTAGACTGCATGACAGAGTTCGGCGTGAGACGGGAGGCCCAGAATAAAACCTTCTTTTATAGATGGGGAAGCCGTGAAAAAGAGGGGAAAGACTTGGCGACAGCAAGGGCGGGTGGAGGGGGGTTTGCGGGGGGAAGGAGCAGGAGGAGGAGGAGGAGGAGGGGGAGTAAGAGACTCTCAGGTCCCGAGAAACGCTCCCAGTTTTTTTGGGGGGGAGGGGAAAAAAGGGGGGGGTGTTTGTCTTCCAACTTTTCAGTTGGGGGGTGGTGGCTGTTTTTTTTCCCCACCCCCTTCTCTCCCCGCTGCCTCCCTTCTCTTCTTTTTAGCTCCTCAAATCAGAAGGGCCGGGGACTCCCCAGGAATGCCGCTTCCCCGATGCAAAGCGGGGCTTCTTCATCGCCGAGCTTGGTGGGGTGGGGGGTGGGAAGCGGCGGCGAGCTGGCTCCGGGCTTTTCAGCGCCCTGATCCCGGCGGTTTGCCGTTCAGCATCGCGGGCGCCCAGTTGCAAATCCAGCCGGTGGCGGCGACAAGATCCCGGTGCTTCGGTGGGGAAGGTGTGTGTGTGTGTGTGTGTGTGTGTGTGGCGGCGGCGGCGGCGAAGAGAAGCGCCTTTCCCTGAGAGAAGTGGGGAGCGGGGGGGCTCCGCGTCTTCGGAGGAGCCAACCCCCCACCACCACCCGCGAAGCCTGGTCGGATCCGGCGGCGGCGGCGGCGGCTCGGGCGAGCGCAAAGCTCAGGATCACGCTCGACGCCGTCCGAGTGCCGGTTCGGGTCTGGCAGGCTGGAGAAAAGCCGGAGAAAAAAGAGGAGGAGGCGGCGGCTGCAGCTTGATGCGCTCGGCGGCTTCCGCTGCGGCGCCCGCCGACAGGGCTCGGTCGGCAGGCTAGCAGGCTGGCAGGCTAGCTGGCTGGCTGGCTGGCGGGGCTGCGATCGCAGTTGGCCGGCTGGCTGGCGTCTGCTTTCCCCGGGCGTGCTCCCTCGGCGGCGGCGGCGGTAGCAGCTGCAGCGGCGGCGGCAGTTCCTCCCCGCGCCTCGCTCCGCTCTGCAGCCAGCGCGCGTCTGCCGCGCCGGGCTCGCCGGAGCCCAAGTTAAGTATCGCCCCCTCCTCTGCAGCCAAGTGTCAACGGAGCGGCCCTCCCCTCCCCTCCTCTGCCCGGCCCCGCCCGGCCCTCCAGGGAAGGGGGGGGCGCCGGCCGGGGACTGGGTCCTAGCGCCGCTCACACCCCCCCCCCGCCACTACCTCCCCAACCCACCCCTCCGATTCACACACACACACACACACCTTTGGCCAAACAAACGCCAGACGGGTCAGGCTTGGGCTCCGGGTTTGAAGGGGTGTTTTTTTGGGGGGGTGGGGTGGTGTGGGGTGGTGGGGGCGCGCGAGAGAGATTTAGATTAGATTTAGATTTTATTAGATTTATATACCGCGCCGGCCGGGGACTGGGTCCTAGCGACGTTCACACGACCCCCCCCTCCGCCACTACCTCCCCAACCCACCCCTCCGATTCACACACACACACACACACACACACACCTTTGGCCAAACAAACGCCAGACGGTTCAGGCTTGGGCTCCGGGTTTGAAGGGGTGGTTTTTTTGGGGGGTGGGGGCGCGCGCGAGAGATTTAGATTAGATTTAGATTTTATTAGATTTATATACCGCCCTTTCCCCCCCCCCAAGGACTCAGGGCGGTTTACAGGGCATTTTCAAATCACACCAATGCAAAAGACAAAGTTAAAAGACAAATAAAAGATTAAATTATATCCCTGAAAATAAAACCCCAGTTAAAATTCTCAGCCTGGGTCAGAGAGCTCAAAGAGCCAGGTCTTCAGGTCTCGGGGGAATGAACGGAGGTCAGGGGTAGTCCTGAGCTACACGGGCAGCTGAGAGGAAGGAGCTGTATGGCGAATGCCAAAAAACCCCCCAAAAACCTGGGTTCGGGAAAAGATGCGGGTTCTGGCGCCCGCGTGTGAAGGCAGGAGAGGGTGAGTGGACGTTTCCCACCCCCCCATCGTTGCGGGCGGAGGAGCGAGGGGAGCCGCCGCCCAGCCTGGGGTTCTTTCCGAATTGCGGGGTGGTGGTGGTGATGGAAACCCTGGTGTTGAAGTCGGGTGGGGGTGGCAACGCTCTGGCAGCACGTGGGAATGCGGGTTGGGGTGAGTTGGGGTGGGGGGAAAAGAGCTGCGCGATCTTAAGCCGGGGCTGATGCAGAAATTACAAGAGAAAGGAAGACGTGGGTGTTGAGGAAGGGAAATCAGTAACTCGGGTGTCATGGAAGGGGGGGGGAGGAGATGCGGGACCAGGCCTCGTTTTTCTTGGCCTTTGGGGTGGTGTCTTCAGTCCGACTTCCCCCATTGTCTCCCACCACGTGGGAAAGGATGGCTCCTTTCAAAAATTCCTCTCCTACAGCCACTAGAATCCCACCCACCCCCCAGATGTGAACGCACCTGTGTGTTTGTGTCTGTGTGCGCGCACGTGCACACACGCGAATGCAAGGGGAAGCAGGGAACTGGTGAGGTGAGAAAATTCAAGGCGCTCTGCACATGCTCTGAAACACTGTTTGCTCTCTGATTCTGGCAGCTGAAGCTTTCGGATTCATCTGGATCCCACCACTGAACACTACCACCTTCCAGAAATTTGGGGGTGGGGGAGCGCCACTCCCAAGAGCCAACACAAAGGGGAAATATACATCTCGTCTCTCTGTGTTTCATTTCTCTCCAGACCCAAAAAGTATTTACTTACTATATCGGTATATCCTGTATATCCTGCGTCCCTGTAGGCTCTGAGCAGCTAACAATCACAAAGATTGTAGAAGAAAACCCCGCACCCACTGACAGCATCATAATAAACATCTCAACACCACAAAAAAAAAAAACAACAGCAAAAACAAGAACAGCACACAATGCTGTATATTTGCCGGGGCTCCGTACCTTCTTCCCGGACCAGATTGGGGGTGGGGGAAAAAAACACCCCAGGTTTTAATTTCTTCCCTGATAATTTCTGAAGCCATCTTATTTGTATCAATCTTGTAGAGCGTCAACTCTTTTAGTGGAACACTTAACTGCCCTAGCAGGGGGCCAGCCCTAGCCAACTCTGGCTAAAAATAAATAAAAATTTAAAAAAAGGGTTGGGATGGGACACCACCAGTAAATCTCAAAACTAGAAGGAGGGGAGAGGGAACTTTTAGTGATCTCAGGGGCAACATACTCCCCTACGGGTTTTCAAGAAAGCAACGCACGGCCTTCAGCTCAACTCAACTCAAGAGCTGCCTTTGCTTTTCAGCGATTCAAATTGGGATTTGAATTTACATTTGTTAGCACAGTCATGCGGAAAAAAGGGGGGTGGGGGAGAAACTTTCAAGAGTTTCTTGTGTTGCTTCATTTTCACGACTCTCTTTGGAGGCTACCTAGAGATTAGTCACTTTTTTCTTCTTCTTCAGGAAAGCTCTGTAACTACAGGGTGCTGATGCCTACTAATGTTGTGCAGCAGTTCCCACCAGGGTTAAGAAGGGCTGCTTTCCAGCGAATGGCTGGATTCGGACAGCCGGGAAACCTGACTTAACATTATGTCACCGCTGTGTTCACTGCACATGTTTAGTCCAGATGGAAAGACCGCGATCGTGGCCACAGGGTGGTTTGGGGTTTAGTCTAGCCTAGGAGTTACCTTTTAAAAAAAATACGTGTTGGTTCTTAATCAGCGATAGAGAAGTGCAGAATGTGGCTGCAAGGGGAAGTGTATAGTGCTGGATTTGGGTGTGAAAATCGGAACTGTGAGATTCGAAGTCCTGTTTTCAAGATGAAGGGTCTGAAATGTCTCTTTCATAGCTTCGCTTATTTATTGGTTCTGGTTTCCAAATAAACTTGAGGGTCTGTCTCCTATTGGTGAGAAGACAAAGGGTTAAAGGGAGGGGAAGGGAAGGAGGAAGGCTGCAGAGATGAGAAATCCTGCACAAGTTACCCGTTTACCACTGGGCGCTGCTGCAGGCATTTGCTTGTGAAAGCAGAAGGGAGAAATCCTTCTGCGGGCTTGTGAGAAGAATTCACCCTAGTGCCTAGATAAAAACTTCCTTCCTTCCTTCCTTCCTTCCTTCCTTCCTTCCTTCCTTCCTTCCTTCCTTCCTTCCTTCCTTCCTTCCTTCCTTTTCTCCTGTTCCTTCCTTCCTTCTTCCTTCTCTCCCTCCCTCCCTTCTTCCTTCCTCCCTCCCTCCCTCCTTCCTTCCTTCCTTCCTTCCTTCTTCCTTCCCTCCCTCCCTCCCCCTTCCCTTCCTTCCTTTTCTCCTGTTCCTTCCTTCCTTCTCTCCCTCCCTTCTTCCTTCCTTTCTTCCTCCCTCCCTCCCTCCCTCCCTCCCTCCCTCCCTTCTTTCCTTCTCCTTTCCTTCCTTTCTCCCTCCCTCCCTGGAGATCATGGACTTCCTAGATTACACAAATTGTGGAGTTGGAAGAGACCATCCAGCTTGGTGATATTCAAGAAAACCCAGTGAAAACCCATCCTCATTCAACCCAATTGTGTAGCTGCACAATCATCGTGCAATTTGCACGGCTTCCTGGAAAGGGGCCGTCCCACTTCACCTTTGATCCTCTGGTGATGACGGATCTGCACCTCTTTAGACAGCGTATACCTCAACGGCCCGTTTCTCCTAGGACAATGTTTTTGGAGAAAACAACAACAACACAACAACCTGTGTCTGAAATGCAAAGGCACTTCCCTTGATCCCTGACTTCTAACCAGAGTCACAACGGCACTAAACAAAATGACTTAACCCTGGCGCTCGCACTTATCACCGTTGCAGCATCCCTGTGCCCAGACCGTCAAAATTTGGGCACGTCTGTTGATGACACTTGCAGCATCTCAAGGTCACGTGATCGCCATTTGCAACCTTCTCAGCTGGCCTCTGGCAAGCAAAGTCAAGGGGGCCCAATCCACTTAAGGACCCCACCAGTCACTTAAGAAGTGCGGTGATTTGCTTCCCTAGTGAGGCCGTAAAATCATTTCACTCGCTTAACAATCATCTCGCTCAGCCACCGAAATTTGGGCCCCCAATTGTGGTGGTAAGTCCAGGATTTACCTATTCTCTACTAAAGGGGAAGCAAAAGAGAAATGCCGCCTTTCGTATCCTTTCGGAGCAGCTCTCTTAGGCACCACAACCTATCCCAAGGCTAATCTGGTTTTTCGGACTCTGAATTCAGCCTGTTTTGTTTACTGCAGCGTGCAAAACGGCACCCCAGTGCAAATCGGATAAGCGTTCACCCCAAACTTTGCATTAATAACATTGCTCGGTTCATCTAACAGTCCGCACCTGACCAGTTATGCTTTAATTGTATCATCTGCCTTGCAAACCATGTCGAATCACAAACAAGGCCACTGCCTATTTCACCAAGTAAAATAAATAAATAAAAAAATATTTATCTTAGACTACTAGCCTGTTGCACGGAGGACAGTGAACCCTAGTTCAGGGTCTATATATATATGAAACTTGTTTATCACCAAGCCATCTGTTTTTGCAAATTCCACCAGAAATGAATTGTGTTTTATGAAACCATGTAGCACCAGTTCCACAAACAGGTAGGGCCCAGTGGAGGAAGTTTCAGAGAGGTTTAGATTCCAGGTTTAACATCTATACGTGCCATAGGAGTACATGAGAAATTTTATTTCCCATGGACCCTCCTGTAGGAATTATACTTTTTTTTTAAAAAAAAGAACAAACCGGGGTCCTTGGGAAATGGGGAAATTTTAGGAATGTAAAGATAGGATAAAAGGGACTCGGTGGCTCAGTGGGTTAGGACGCTGAGCTTGTCGATCAGAAGATTGGCAGTTTGGCGGGTCGAATTCCGAGTGCCGCATAACAGAGTGAGCGCCTGTTACTCGTCCCAGATTCTGCCAACCTAGCAGTTCGAAAGCACATAAAAAATGCAAGTAGAAAAATAGGGACCACTACGGTGGGAAGGTAACAGCGTTCCGTGCGCCTTTGGCGTCTAGTCATGCCGGCCACATGACTATGGAGACGTCCTCGGACAAACACTGGCTCTTTGGCTTTGAAACGGAGATGAGCACTGGCCCCTAGAGTTGGAAACGACTAGCACGCATGTACGGGGGAACCTTTACCTTTACCTTTACCTTAAAGATAGGATCCACCTTGGTGGTGAACAGCCACCCATATCCTGATTAGGATCAGGTACACCTTCAAAGCTGACCCCAGCCAGAGCATAGAACTATTCAAAGAAGTAGTGCAAGGTCAGAAGACACGGAGAGACGTGGCCCATAGCTGGCCGCAACTGAATGGAGAACATCCTAACCACCACTATGAGGATCAGGTATAGAGAAGGCACCTTAGGCTAGATTTGAAATATTTCTGTGAATGGGCCAATGCAGTCGTGAATAGAATGAAAGGCTACTTACATTTGAATTTCCAGAGTTTTTTGTCTGTGGATCATTTTCCCACCTTCTGAAATCATCGTGCACGTTTGAATCTTTTCAACTTTGGAGCTAAGTCAAGCGATTCCCTGATGAATGGACTTCTTTTGTGGGTAGCCATTTCTAAAAAAACACTTCCCACACAGTCTGGGCTGGCATGATGTTTGGCATCTCTTCGGCAGGGGATGCTGGAAACCACTGGCTAAAAAAAAAAAAGGACAGTTTCGGTTCGAGTCAGTTCAGCGCAGCTATTATTTTGATTGTGGACAGTTGAGGAGAACATCTCTAGAAAGTCCTTAGTCATCACTGTCCTGCTTAGTAAGCACGCCAGGTTTGAGAGAAACCTTCTTTTTTGGAAGATACATGACTCTTGTGAAATGCCAGTGGCTTGTTCCCGCCTCTTGGATGGTGCACAGAATCTGCAAGATGGTCTTCTACATCAAAGAGAACGTTGCTTTGAGGAAATGGAACGTTTCCACAGAAGACCACTGATTGTAGAAAATACAAACAGGATCAAAAGTCACTCCAAAAGAAAAGTGGGAAAAAAAAAGAGATGATGATCTTTGATTAATTTTGGAATTTGTCTGCTGGGAAAGTATAAACAAAGGAAGGAAGGGAATAAGAAAATAATTTGGCACGGGGGTTGCAAAATCAAACAGCATTTTTCGCACGGATATGTCATAGACAGATTATACCCTTTTAATGCTAAACATAACATTTTGGAGGCCAAATGGAGTACCTGAGTTCTTCATATCCGACTGAAGCCATTATTAATATTTTTTAAAAAATAATTTTAATTTTTTTCCCTCCTTCTGTTCCAAAAGAAGAGAAATGAACGGAGCCCTCTTCTCCAGAATGAAAATCATCTTAGTTCCGCCCCCCCTAATAAATATTTGGAGAAGTTGTTGTCTCTTAAGAAACTTTGCAAGAGGTCATGGTGCAGGCCTCCTTGGGGATCTGTATGATGAAAAGGAATATTTGGTTAATGGATGGGCCTATGTCTTCAGCATTTAATATTAAAAGGTGACATCTCCCTCAGCTAGAGAATAAAAGGGCAGCAAATCAATGGCAAGATCATTCCATGATGTGGTTTTTAATGATATAGGTAATCCTCAGGTTAGGACTGTTTGTTCAGCAATCTTTCAAAGAAAAAGGAAGGTTTCATTAATGGGTGGGAAATGGGCTTTATTTTTTTTTAAGCATTTAATACCGAATCGTGACATCTCCCTCAGCTAAAGAATAAAGGCCAGTGAGTCAATTGCAAAGTTGATAAAAGATCATTCAATGATACCATTTTTATAATATAGTTACGACCATTTGTTCAGTATAGGGTTTCCTGCCTGAGGGGGGGGGGGGTTGGACTAGATGACCTCCAAGGTCCCTTACAACTTTTTGTTGTTGTTGTTGTTCTCCAAAGTTACGATGGTGCTGAAGGAAAGGACCTATTTTATTTTATTTATTTTAATCCCATTTATATCCCGCCCTTCTCCGAAGACTCAGGGCGGCTTACAATTTAAGCACAAACCAATGACTGGTTGTTGAAGAGTGATAGGCCTTTATGATAAGCGGTTTGGATAATGAAACAAAAATCTGGGAATCTGGGAACTATATTCCTAAAAACAGCAGGCTTTAAAGTGGGAGGGGAATGGTCCTGTCAGGAAATTTCTCCTTATTTCTAAGTTGGTTCTCTCCTTGATAAGCTTCGATCCATTACTTCTTGTCCTGCCTTCTGGTACTTTGGAGAATAGCTTGACTCCCTCTTCTTTGGGGCAGCCCCTGAGATACTGAAAGACTTCTATCACGTCCCCTCTCAGCCTTCTTTTCACTAGACTAGACGACCCCATTCCTGCAACCCTTCCTTGTATGTTTTAGCCTCCAGCCCCCTGATCCTCTTTGTTGTTCTTCTCGGCACTCTTTCCATCTTTCTAAAAGGACATGCAGACATCTTTAAAAATAGTCCAGACATACATCGTCCTTTTCTCCCTCTTCCGTACTCTGTGCAGTTTTTTCCAAGGCTGTAAATTCATGGAATCACATTGTCCCGGTGACTTCATCGTTCCAGGGGTAGCAACTAAATAAACAGAAAAGCAGCAAACTGCCCCAAATTTTGGAGGTCGTTGACCACGCAGGAGCTGCAGCAAAGCTGTCCTGCCCTCCCTTTGGAGAAAAAGAAAATAAACAACATAGGCTGAAGTTGTTAGTGATCGGTGGCTAGACGCAGGGGTGGGCAACCTTGGCTCTTTTGTGACTTGTGGACTTCAACTCCCAGAATTCCTGAGCCAGCCACGCTGAGGGGAAAGGGAAAGGTTTCCAAGCTGAGCCATGCCAGGTCAGGAATTCTGGGAGTTGAAGTCCACGAGTCATGAAGGGGCCAAAGTTTCCCCCACGCTGGCTCAGGAATTCTGGGAGTTGAAGTCCACGAGTCATGAGGGGGCCATAGTTCCCCCATGCTCGCTCAGGAATTCTGGGAGTTGAAGTCCACGAGTCATGAGGGGGCCATAGTTCCCCCATGCTGGCTCAGGAATTCTGGGAGTTGAAGTCCACGAGTCAGAAAAGAGCCAAGGTTACCTACCCCTGGCCTAGGCCGCCTTATGACTTGTGGACTTCAACTCCCAGAATTCCTGAGCCAGCCACGCTGAGGGGAAAGGGAAAGGTTTCCAAGCTGAGCCATGCTGGCTCAGGAATTCTGGGAGTTGAAGTCCACCAGTCATAAAAGAGCCAAGGTTGCCTACCCCTGGCTAGAGTTATAGTGCGGTAATGTGAGGCATCCGGTTTGCTTACTCAAGACTGATCCCTGATTTCCCCTCATTTGTGGCACTGGATTAAAGATGCAGAGGATTCCCTGAGGATGGACACAGCGGACCGAAAAATGGAAAGGATGGATAAACATGATCCCATATTATACTGTAGATAGTCCTTGACTTACAATCATTCGTTTAGTGACCTATCAAAGTTACAACAGCACTGAAAAACTTATGACTTATGACCGGTTTTCCACACTTGCCACCGTTGCAGCATCCCCCGTGGTCACGTGATCAAAATTCGGACGCTTGGCAATTGGCTCACTTTTATGACAGTCGCAGTGACCCGGGATCATGCGATCCCCTTAGGTGACATGCCGACAAGCAAAGTCAATGGGGGAAGCCAGATTCGCTTAGCAACTGGGTTGCTAACTTAACAGCTGCAGTGATTCACTTAACAACTTTGGCCCGAAAAGTCATAAAATGGGGCGAAGCTCACTTAAGAACTGCCTTGCTTAGCAAAAGAAATTTTGGCCTCAATTGTCATCGTAAGTCAAGGACTACCTGTCCAAATTCTAGTCCAGACCGTCCTTGATTTGCAGCCATTTGTTCAGTGACGGTTCAAAGTTACAACGGCACTGAAAGAAGCGACCTACGCCAGGTCCTCCCACTTAACGATCGTTGCATCTCCAGAGTCACATGATCAAAATTCAGTTGCCTGGCAACCGGCCTGTATTCGCAATGGTTTTCACAACACAGAAAACGGCAGTGCTCCAAATTTCCCGGAGACTGTCATCGTTTCATGCAAGAGCGCTGCTAATTCTTCTTTCCTAATCTTGAAAGATCTGAGAAGGAACTATTAAAAAACAATTCTCCATACAAAGCTGCTGGCCTTGTAAGCAAATGGGTGAAATCGAGGAGGGGAAAAAAAAAGGACAACTCAAACCATCTTCCCATTGCAGTGTTTGGTGGCTAGCCATAACAACGGGGTTTTTTTTTGTGTGTGTGTGTGTGTGGAGATATTCTTGTTTCCTGTGAGGAGAAGAAAGAGACAGCTGATTTCCATTGCCAAGATGGAGAAAATGCATCAAGAGAAGGAAGAGGGGAAAAAAAAATAAAATAAATTCTCCAGCAACGCCAAAGAGTCTTCACAGCACACTTTGCTTGCTTCCAGCACAAAACGTCTGGCACGCGCTGAAGTTGATGAGTTCATGTTGCGGAGTCAAGGATTCCCACACAGCTTCCTAGAAAATCGAAGTTCACACCACAAGGCAGGTGCAACCAATCCTGGGGAAGAGGTGATGTCAGCATACGAGCCATCTCCTCCAGCGCAATAAATTAAAATGGGGCTGAGACCGTCTCTCTCTCACCTTCAAAATGAGTCCTGCCCTTGCTCTGCTCTGCTCAGATTCCCAAACTCCCAAACTGAAGTCTGCATCCTTTGAGGAATCATGGCTTGAAGCACAGGTCTGTTTGGTATTATTTAATCTCGTTCTGCGATGATCAGGTGGGGCCAAGATCTCTCCAGATGATTAAAGCTCTCTTTTCTGAGCATTGACTTGTTCTTTCTGGCCCTCTTATTTGTCCCAGAGATGGATCATTTCCTTCTTCCAATGTTCACTGATGTTAATGACTGGAAAACATAGAACATAGAATTATGGGGCTCAGAGGTCTTCTAGTCCAACCCCCTTCTCAAAGCAAGAGACACTACCATCCTGGTCAAATGGTTGTCTGGTCTATTTTTGAAAACCTCCAGTGATGGAGCATCCAGAACTTCTGGAGGCAAGCTGTTCCACTGGTTAATTGTTCTGACTGTCAGGAAATTCCTCCTTATTTCTAGGTTGCTTCTCTCCTTGATTAGTTTCCATCCGTTGCTTCTTGTCCTGCCTTCTGGTGCTTTGGAGAATAGCTTGACTCCCTCTTCTTTGGGGCAGCCCCTGAGACATTGGAAGACTGCTATCATGTCCCCCCCTCGTCCTTCTCTTCATTAAACTAGACATTCTCAATTCCAGCAACCGTTCTTTATATGTTTTAGCCTTCCGTCCCCTAATCATCTTTGTTGCTCTTCTCTGTACTCTTTCTAGAATCTCAACATCTTTTTTACATTCTGGTGACCAAAACTGGATGCAGTATTCCAAGGGTGGCCTCACGAAGGCATTGTAAAGTGGTACTAACCCTTCACCTGATCTTGATTCTATCCCTGTTAACTTTCTCTGTTAATCTGTTCATCTTCCCAGAAGTGTTGATGGAATTGATCAAGAGGTGTCACAGGGTACGGTTAAAAAAAAACACCTCAGGAGGGCAACCACAGTGTAAATAAGAAGTAGTCTTTTAATTCAAATATTGCAACCACTATCTCTGAGGTCAGGACACGTCTGAGCTGATCTCTTCCAGAGGGTCTTCAAAAATAAATAAATAAATCTTTTGGGCTGCAGAAAACAGACTCACTATGCACACCCATCTCACACGCGGAAACCCTGCCACGATTATAGGATCCTATGCGGTGGCTCAGTGGGTTAGGACGCTGAGCTTGTCGATCAGAAGGTCGGCAGTTTGGCGGGTCGAATCCCGAGTGCCGCGTAACAGAGTGAGTGCCTGTTACTTGTCCCAGCTTCTGCCAAACTAGCAGTTCGAAAGCACGTAAAAATGCAAGTAGAAAAATAGGGACCACTCCAGTGGGAAGGTAACAGCGTTCCGTGCGCCTTTGGCGTCTAGTCATGCTGGCCACATGACCATGGAGACATCCTCAGACAAGCGCCGGCTCTTTGGCTTTGAAACGGAGATGAGCACCGGCCCCTAGAGTTGGAAACGACTAGCACACATATGCGGGGGAACCTTTACCTTTATGCACTTCCAGGAGATTATGCCCCAAGCCACCTCTGAAACACCGCCTAACAATGGTCCCTGGATGGGCAGGAGAGATCTGAGGTCACCTGCTGCCATCTGTCAAATGACTCCAGCAAGGCCCTGGATCTGTCTTTCTATTCTCCCATCTGTGAAATGGGAATATCTGCCTGGTTGCCAGCACAGGTGGAAAAGTTCAGAAGCCCGCCTTCAAATTGTAGGAGGAACTGGTCTGAAATGGGAGACGGGTGCCCTTAAATGCCCCGCCAAGGCAGACGGCTCTATCACCATCTCCGCCTGCCTTTCTCCTGCCGAAAGGGGAAAGTGAAGAAATAAACCTGTCATCTGATGGTTATATCTGCCATACTTTGACTCAAGATGTTGCAGCAAGACCTCAACATGTGTGCCAAGGGAAGAGGGAGAGAGGACAAACCCGAACGTCCCTCAGCTCCTTAACCTCCGAATTGCTCCCCACTGACATCAACCCTGAACAGATGCCAGAGATTAGATGCGCAGCTGCTTCTTCTGACACCATTGAGGGAAAAGAGGCATTCTTCTCCATGCCAGTCACTTCCTCCAAAAGGCATGAATAGCCAGTCAGAGACCAGGGCTGGAGTGAAGCAGGAGCTGAGGAGAAGGTAGAGGTAGGGGAGGGAGTAGCCCGTTCTTGCATCATTTCCTCCTCCCCAAAAAACTTTCCTCAGAAGACTTAACTCATAGACGTGGGGATCCTCTTGAGCAGGCCAGGTCCTGCACCGATGTAGTACTTGAAGTGGGGGGGGGGTGATCACAGAGAAGAAGGGATTGACATGTTCTCCAAAGCACCAGAGGGCAATGGATGGAAGTTGGTTGAAGAGAGAGCCAGCCTAGAATGAAGGAGAAATTTCCTGGCGGGGAGAACAATTAAATCAATGGAATTAATCAGGTAGCCCTTGACGTTATGACCGCAATTGAGCCCAACGCTTCTGTGGTTAAAGGAGATATTTGTTCAGTGGCTTTTGCCCCATTTTACGACCGTTCTTGCCAGAG
This sequence comes from Vipera berus, assembly GCF_964194415.1. Lineage (NCBI taxonomy): Eukaryota > Metazoa > Chordata > Lepidosauria > Squamata > Viperidae > Vipera > Vipera berus. The sequence continues at coordinate 8,372,813 of NC_138216.1, forward strand.
CTGTTAAGTGAATCACGGCAGGCGTTAAGTTAGTAACACGGTTGTTAAGTGAATCTGGCTTTCCTCCTTGACTTTGCTGGTCAGAAAGTCGTGAAAGGGGATCACGTGACCCTGGGATGCTGCAGCCATCATAAATATGAGTCACTTGCCAAGTGTCTGAATTTTGATCACGTGACCCTGGGGAGGCTGAAATGGCCGTAAGGGTGAAAACTAGTCATAAGTCACTTTTTTCACGGCTATTGTGACTTAGAATGGTTATGAAATGAACTGTTGTCAATTGAGGACTATCTGGAGCTTGCCTCTTGGAGTTGTGGGTGCGCCATTGCTGGAGGTTTTCAAAAACAGACTGGACAACCTTTTGACTGGGATGGTATAAGGCTCCTGCCTTGATCAGGGGGTTGGACTAGAAAACCTCCCAGGTCCCTTCCAGCCTTAGGATTCTGTGCGATAGATAGATAGATAGATAGATAGATAGATAGATAGATAGATAGATAGATAGATAGATAGATAGATAGATAGATAGATAGATAGATAGATAGATAGATAGATAGATAGATTGAATATATAGAGATTGAGTTGAGAGATAGATAGATAGATAGAAAGAAAGAATATATAGATTGAGTTGAGCGATAGATAGGTAAATAGATAGATAGATAGATAGATAGATAGATAGATAGATAGATAGATAGATAGAGATAGATAGATAGATAGACAGACAGACAGATAGATAGACAGACAGATAGACAGACAGACAGATAGATAGATAGATAGAAAGAAAGAATATATAGATTGAGTTGAGCGATAGATAGGTAAATACATAGATAGATAGATAGATAGATAGATAGATAGATAGATAGATAGATAGATAGATAGATAGAGATAGATAGATAGAGATAGATAGATAGATAGATAGATAGATAGATAGATAGATAGATAGATAGACAGATAGATAGATAGACAGACAGATAGACAGACAGACAGACAGATAGATAGATAGATAACCTTCGTTGTCATTTTTTTCCCCGTGGGCACAATGGCACACATTAAAAATGAAATTTAGTTCCTTCCTCAAAGTGTACACATATACCACACACATTTAAAACATACTATATACAACATATATATAGACCTACACCTTTACATATAAGCAACATATAAATACTGTATTATTCACTCTCCATCTTGAATACATAACGGAAGGAGGAAAGCTTGAGAGTTCACAAGGTTAATACTGTACGGCACAAAAAGTGACTGAATCTGGATGTTCTGCTTTGGATAACACGGAGCCTGCTCCAGCAGGAGACCCCCTACCATTCCAGACAAGTGGCTGTCCAGTCTGTTCTTGAAAACCTCCAGGGGTGGAGCAACCACAGCCTCTGAAGACAAAGCTATTCCCACTGGTGGATGGCTCTCACACTTTCTCTTTAGTTCTAGATTGCTTCTTTCCTTGGAGAAGGCGGGTGGAGTAATTAAAACAGGAGGGGGAATAAGCGATTGCGGATCAAGATGAAAAAGCTTGGGAAAAGCACTTGGGGATGAATGCCCTTCGAATGGTGAAAGAGCATGAACGGATTTCCAGAAAACACTGCAGACTACAGGGACCATTTGTGCTTCAGTTTGAGATGCAGACAACACAGACCCATCTCCGACAGCCTACGCCTGTCTTCAACAGTGAAGGGACACAGGGCAGAAAACATCCTGCAGCCAAGAAGGCTCCAGACCCATTTGCACAACTCAGGTGAACCCTGAGGACACAGACACGGTGCCCAAATGAGTGCATTTGGGAAGGCCATGGACCAGGGCTGGATTGCTAGACTGCCTTTCTCTTCTTGCTTCTGCTGTTGAACGCCTCCTGCTTCAAGGAGGCAGGAAGCAGCCATCAAAGTAAGCACTACGGATCACCAGAGCCTCCATGAATCTGGTCAGGCCCATCTGCACAGCATCCAACTGGCTACCATATGACCACAACTGCTGGCAGAGAATCCCACACTTTTAACTATGTGCGGCGCACAAGCGGAATTCCGTCGGTCGGTTCTGAATCTACCTGTTCCTTGAAAGGAAACCAGAAAGAGCAACTTGTGCCCTAAAATCTGGAACCTAGGCAAATCTTGGGATATGATTTTTCTCACTTGGGACTCTCTCGACTTCAGCCGTGACAGCTGGGAATCGGAGGTGCGCTTCCAACAGACTGAGGAAGGATGAAAATTGGGACATCGGAAGATGCAATTCAACTTTGGACTCCCTGGCAGCTCTCTTATTCCAGCAGTCTTGCTGCTGTAGCTACTACTATTTTACTATCTCTCTTCTCTTGGATCTACTTCATACAACTACCCAGAGGGAAAAATATTCCTTCTTTTCCTTGAGTCTGGAGAAATACAGGAGAAAGCAGAGGGACACAGCCATAGGAGACAAGGAAATCCTTCAAGGTCTCAGCACTATTGCAGAGAAACTGATCTACCCCAACGCAAGACATCCAATGTTCATTATTTAAAGGCTTTTTCATCCAGGATTGCTCAAGAGTAGAGATGGCCCATTTTCCCCCGCAGTTAGAGCTGTCTTCCCATCCGGTGGGTGGAGCTAGGGCTATGACCAAACCTTATTTCATTTTCACTTAAAGTGCAAATAAACAGAGGTCATAGGACAACTTTTTAAATTATGATGGAGTTGATAACCGCTTCCTAATTTCACATTTTAGAAAATGAGTCACAACTTTTGGAAGTTGTAAAGCACAGGGTGGGGGAGGTGACCTTCAGACTGTGCCTCTGCTCTTAACTTTACCCACACAGGGTCCTTTATATCTGCAGGACTGCAACCCTCTCAATTTCTAACCAGCATAACGTTTACATATGACTAATTGCTTCAGTGTAATCTGCATTGCATTTTTTTTTCTCTGGGAGATGAAGAAGTGGAACTTTCAGACCTCATAACAGACATCTTATGAAATTTATTGAGTTCAGGGACAGTGATTGACTCAAACTAACTAGTGGTTGGGTTGGGTTGAGATGAATTAAGTAGAATAGGGTTGGGTTGGGTTAGGCTGAGCTGAGCTGACCTGTGTAGAGTTGGGTTGGGTTGCGCTGGATTGAGTTGGGTTGAAATAAGTTGGGTTGGGTTGGGTTGAATTGGATTAGATTCAGAAAGTGAATTGGATTGGATTTAGAAAGTAAATCTATGGTGGGCCTTGTCTCTACTCCACACAAATATGGAATATTACACAATGTATCTCCTCTACACACCCACAGAAACTAATGAAGTAGGTTTTGGAGATGATCCAATGTTATGGAGAAATGAAATTTTGCCACAATCAATGATCTGATATACACCCACCTTGGCATCCTGTTTTGCTTCCTCTGTCCTGGTTTATTCGCTGAAACTACATTCCAGTTTGTCCTCTAGTGCTGACATGCTCTTGAGTCCTGACTCATCCCATAGTTGATTTTTTTGAGTTTATATCAGATGGCAATCAATGATCCCAGAAATATATGCACACTTGCACATTACCTGGAAAAAAGGAACAATTCTGATTAAGGAAGAGGGGGCTGGTTTTGCATGGTATTTGCATATGTAAGATCCACCTGTTTATGTGCATTGGTGAAAATGCAATAATATAAGATAGAAGCCTGCAACCCTTACAAGCTCTTTCAAACTATTGGTGGCACTAATTGCTGGTGAACGATTTCATGGTCTTCACTTTACTTAGGATGGAGACCTCTTCAAACCAAGGATAGCCTCAAAATTTGATGATTCACCTAGATACACTAAACTATCTATCTATCTATCTATCTATCTATCTATCTATCTATCTATCTATCTATCTATCTATCTATCTATCTATCTATCTACGTATCTATCCATCCATCCATCCATCCATCCATCCATCCATCTATCTATCTATCTATCTATCTATCTATCTATCTATCTATCTATCTATCTATCTATCTATCTATCTATCTATCTATCTATCATCTATCTATCTATCCATCTATCTATCTATCTATCTATCTATCTATCATCTATCTATCTCCATTTCTATGTATCTCTCTCCCTCTCTATCTAGCCATCCATCCATCCGTCCATCTTTCTGTTTGCCTGACTGTTTTGCCTGCCCGTCCATGCATGCATGCATGCATGCATGCATGCATGCATGCATCCATCCATCCATCCATCCATCCATCTATCTATCTATCTATCTATCTATCTATCTATCTATCTATCTATCTATCTATCTATCTATCTATCTATCTATCTCCCTCTCTATATAGCCATTCATCCATCCGTCCATCTATCTTTCTGCCTGCCTGCCTGCCCGCCCGTCCGTCCGTCCGTCCATCCATCCATCCATCCATCCATCCATCCATCCATCCATCCATCTATTTATCTATCTATCTATCTATCTATCTATCTATCTATCTATCTATCTATCTATCTATCTATCTATCTATCTATCTATCTATCTATCTATCTATCTATCTATCTATCTATCTATCTATCTAAAAATTCCTCAGAATGGAAGGAAGGAAGATGCCTGGACGGTCATGGAGATTAAGTACAGCATACACCTAAGAGTAAACACCAAAACCCTTCCCATCTATCTTAGTTCCTCTGAAAGCTTGTAACTTCCTACTCACTCATCGCCAGGCCCTCTGCCAAGAGCTATAAATGGCAAGCCTTGTGAAAATTCATGCCAGGCCAGAGGGCATGCCAGCTGAAGTAGCTAAGTGCCAGAGCCAATGGCCAAGAGCAATTGGCAGACGCCAGCCCTTGAAAACCTCTCTCTGCAGGCCAGGTGAGACCTCAGGTTTCTGGTGTGATACTAAGTCGACAACTACCTGTACTAGGTTGACTTCTTTGACTTAGCAAGAATAGGTGTAATAGGAATAGGAATAGGACTGAGATTCAGGTAAGAATCTAGATTCCCCTTCTCTGCATCCTTAATGGGGGATTTTTCGTACCAAGTCTAATATTTTGGGAAGCGTTGAGAAGAGCCATTCCTGTCTTGGCCCCTTTTTATTCTTTCTTTCTGACTCTCCTTCAGTCTTTCCCAAAATTTTGGAGTCAGCTAAGTAACAGAATAACAGAGTTGGAAGGGACCTTGGAGGTCTTGTAGTCCAGCCCCCCGCTCAAGCAGATCCTATGTTGTTGTTAGTTGCAAAGTCGTGTCCGACCCCTCCTCGACCCCATGGACAGCATTCCTCCGGGCCTTCCTGTCCTCTACCATCTTCTGGAGTCCATTTAGGCTCACGCCTACTGCTTCAGTGACTCCATCCAGCCACCTCCTTCTCTGTCGTCCCCTTCTTCTCTTGCCCTCAACCTTTCCCAGCATTAGGCTCTTCTCCAGTGAGTCCTTCCTTCTCATTAGGTGGCCAAAGTATTTGAGTTTTAGCTTCAGGATCTGGCCTTCTAAAGAGCAGTCAGGGTTGATCTCCTCTAGGACTGACCGGTTTGAAGGCCTTGCAGTCCAAGGGACTTGCAGGAGTCTTCTCCAGCACCGTAGTTCAAAGGCCTCAATTCTTTGGTGCTCAGCCTTTCTTATGGTCCAACTTTCACAGCCGTACATTGCAACTGGGAAAACCAGTTGGTCAAAAACAATTGGTCAAATGCAATAGGAAAAGTGATTGTCGGAATGCACACAAGATTGTACAAAAGTTCCTCTGGCTGAAGAATTTCTTTCCAGCACCATAAAACTTTCCTTCAATTTGGGCTCAACACCTGATCATTCCATGGCCATCCCTGCATAGTTTTATTGATTAACACTATGAGAATGGTTTGCTATTGTCTTCTTCCAGACTATTTATTTATGCATTTATTTTTTAATCTGCCTTTATTATTTTTATGGATAACTCAAGGTGGCGACATACCTAAAACTCCTCCCGCCTCCTTTTTCCCCCCTGCAACAACAACCCTGTGAAGTGGGTTAGGCTGAGAGAGAGGCACCTGGCTAGAAAGCAAGAGACCAAGAGTTCTAGTTTTGCCTTAGGCATGAAAGCCAACTGGGTGACTCTGGGCCAACCACCAGGAGTTGGTGAGTTCTAATCCCGCCTTAGGTATGAAAGCCAACTGGGTGACTTTGGGCCAATCACCAGGAGATGGTGAGTTCTAGTTCTTAGCCATGAAAGCCAACTGGGTGACTCTGGGCCAATCACCAGGAGTTGGTGAGTTCTAATCCCGCCTTAGGTATGAAAGCCAACTGGGTGACTTTGGGCCAATCACCAGGAGACGGTGAATTCTAGTTCTTAGCCATGAAAGCCAAGTGGGTGACTCTGGGCCAATCACCGGGAGTTGGTGAGTTCTAGTCCCGCCATAGGTATGAAAGCCAACTGGGTGACTTTGGGCCAATCACCAGGAGACGGTGAGTTCTAGTTCTTAGCCATGAAAGCCAAGTGGGTGACTCTGGGCCAATCACCAGGAGTTGGTGAGTTCTAATCCCGCCATAGGTATGAAAGCCAACTGGGTGACTTTGGGCCAATCACCAGGAGATGGTGAGTTCTAGTTCTTAGCCATGAAAGCCAAGTGGGTGACTCTGGGCCAATCACCAGGAGTTGGTGAGTTCTAGTCCCGCCATAGGTATGAAAGCCAACTGGGTGACTTTGGGCCAATCACCAGGAGACGGTGAGTTCTAGTTCTTAGCCATGAAAGCCAACTGGGTGACTTTGGGGCAATCACCAGGAGACAGTGAATTCTGGTTCTGCCTTGGCTGGGTGACTTTGGGCTACTCTCTCTCTCTCTCTCTCTCTCTCTCTCTCTCTCTCTCTCTCTCTCCAACCCACCTCACAGGATTGTTGTAAATAGGAGGAGGAAGGTGTGCTGGATAGGTTTTCTGCCTTGAATGATTTGTAAAAAACGATGAAGGTGCAATATTTATATACGTGTAATGTATGTATGTATGTATGTATGTATGTATGTATGTATGTATGTATGTATGTATGTATGTATGATGTCCGCTTTATCACCAACGAATTGAGAGCCGTCAAGTTAGGGTTTCCTCCTGGATTTTAATCGAGCCTTTCCCCCCCACCCCATTTTTTTTTCAGTCTTCCTCCCACCCCCCCACCACCCTTTTTTCGATCCTTTTTGGCCTCTCTCAGCTTTATCCTTCCTTTTCCTCCCGTCCGCTGGTGCCTTCCTTCATTTCATGCTTCCCTTCTCACTTCTCCCTCCCGCTCTTTCTCCCCACTCCAGCCCCCTCCCAGAATGTTTCCCCTCCCTTATCTCCCATTGGGGGTCTCTTAAGTCCCCCCAACTTCCTGCCGCCTGGTCCCCCTCCCTCCCTCCCTCCCTCCCTCCTCCTCCTCCTCCCCCTCCCCCCCCCCCTGGGCTCATTCTGTCTTCCCAGGCCGGGGAGTTACAAATGATTAGATTTTCAGCCCAATTAAGGCAGCCTGGCTCCCAGCCCCGGCAGAGAAAGAGCCGGCCCGGGAAGGTGGCGGACCGACTTTGACAGCCTCGGCGTCTCCAGCGCCCTCCGACGGCACTGCCTGCTGTGCCCCATTGTCCTCTGCCGCAGGAGAAGGGCCAAGCGCGGCGGGGGTGGGGGGAGTGGGGGGGTGGGGTGGGAGCAGGGAAAGGGGTGGGGGTCCCCTCCTTCCTCCTCCCCTCCCCGGGCTGAGCCAAAAGAATAGCTAATTAAGAGGTCTAAATGGGGGGCAAAACTAATTCCCTATTCAGGAGGGCCGAGGGGCAGGGGTGTGTGTGTGTGGGGGGGGGGGGCAGGCAGGCAAACTGGAGAACATGACATCATGTCTTGTCTTGGAGGCTCTGTGTGTGTGTGTGTGTGTGTGTAGAACTTCTCCCTCCGAGGACTCGGGATTAACCCTTGGCTGGCTGTCCCCCATTCTGCCCCCAAGCAAAGAAGGAGGAACTGGGGGGTTTTTTTGGGAGGGGGGCGGGACACCTCGCTTGTGCGCCCCATTTTAGACTCGCTGGTCCGAGTTTCTCTTTGCCCCTCTTTCAGACTTGGGGGGGTGGGTGGGTGGGAAAGGGATGCCTTGGGTTTTTTCTGGCTGTGCTCTTCGTTTGAAGGTTACCTTCGGTGCGGTTGTGCCCCCCCCAACCCACCACCGGGCATCTTACAAACAGAACAGCGGCGAAGACGTTTTTATTGCCGGCAAAGAAAAGAAAGGGGAAAAAAAGGAGGCAAAATGTGGTCCTTTGGGTTGGGGGCGGTCGTGTGATGTTTATTTCGGGGGGTGGGGTAGGGGGGGGAGAGGAATAGCGTTGTTTTGCATTTGAACCCTCTTGCTGCCGAAAAGAAACATCGGCTTCTTTGTAAAGAACGGGAAGAATTGGGAAGGAAGGAAGGAAGGAAGGAAGGAAGGAAGGAAGGAAGGAAGGAAGGAAGGAAGGAAGGAAGGAAGGAAGGAAGGAAAAGAGAAAGACAGTGGGGGGAGGAAGTAAAAGAGGAGGGAGGGAGACAGAGAAGAAGGAAGGCAGACCAAAAGAGGTAGAGAGAGAGAGAGGAAGGAAGGAAGGAAGGAAGGAAGGAAGGAAGGAAGGAAGGAAGGAAGGAAGAAAGGAAGGAAGGAAGGAAGGAAGGAAGGAAGGAAGGAAAAGAGAAAGACAGTGGGGGGGAGGAAGTAAAAGAGGAGGGAGGGAGACAGAGAAGAAGGAAGGCAGACCAAAAGAGGTAGAGAGAGAGAGAGAGAGGAAGGAAGGAAGGAAGGAAGGAAGGAAGGAAGGAAGGAAGGAAGGAAGGAAGGAAGGAAGGAAGGAAGGAAGGAAGGAAGGAAGGAAGGAAAAGAGAAAGACAGTGGGGGGGAGGAAGTAAAAGAGGAGGGAGGGAGTCAGACCAAAAGAGGGAGGGAGAGAGAGAGAGAGAGAGAGAGAGAGAGAGAGAGAGAGAGAGAGAGAGAGAGAGAGAGGAAGGAAGGAAGGAAGGAAGGAAGGAAGGAAGGAAGGAAGGAAGGAAGGAAGGAAGGAAGGCCAACTTGTGATCAGCAGATGAAAATCGGCTCTCCTTGAGTTCTAGGTTGTTTCCTTGAGTTTCCATCCGTTGTTTCCTGTCCTGCCTTCCGGGGCTTTGGAGAATAGCTTGACACCCCCCCCCCCTCTTCTTTGTGGCAAGCCTTTCAAAATCGGAACATTATTGTCATGACTTCCCTGGTTCTTCTTTTCTTTAAACTAGACACTAACGTAGATTTCAGTTCTGAGTTCTAGATTTAGATCTCTGGATTCTGAGAGGAAAATCTTGCCTTTCTTGGGACAACTTAAGAAAGGAAAAAAAATGCTCCCTTATAGAAATTCAAAGGCCCCAGTAAAGGGGGGGGGGAAACAAAAAACAAAATTCAACATTACTTCCAAATATACAGCCTAAAAAGAGAATCTAATCTAATCTAATCTAATCTAATCTAATCTAATCTCTAATCTCTAATCTAATCTAATTAATCTAATCTAATCTAATCTAATCTAATCTAATCTAATCTAATCTATGAGAAGTGAGGAATCGCAATGAGGAAAAAAAACCCACCAAAGCTTTCTCAATATATGTTGTAGGGGAGAAACAACTTGTTAATTAGCTGCATTCATGCTGCAACGTATGTCCTATCTTTTTTGTGAATCTACTTTTAAGTCAGTCTTGACCCTGGTAAATGCCCTGCAGTTTTCTAGGTATCATCTTTGGAAGAGGTGGGTCCTTGCCCCTTTCTTCTCCAGGCTGAGGGACATTGACTGATCCAAGGTCACCCAACTAGCTTTTATGCCCAAAGTGGGATTGGAACTCATGGTCTTCTGCTCTCTAGTCTGGTGTCTTTAACCGCTGCACTAGGGGGTCCAATCTTGGCAACTTTGTGGGGTTCATCTTCAAGATGGGTGGCTGGGGAGCTGAAGTCCACAAGTCTTAAAATCAGGAAGGTGCGGGGTGGGGCGGGGGGGGGGGAAACCATCCAAAGATCATTAACAACCAGACTAAAAGAATCCTCCCTATTTCCATCCCAGCTCTCAAGTTTATTTTGTCAACTGGGAAAAATCAAATCCTGTTTTATTTTGCTTTTTTTTTGAGAGAGAGAGAGAAAGAGAGAGTTCATTTAAAAAAAGAATTGTTGATTTTCTTATGAAATCGACAAGTGAAACCTAGCATTTTCTGGTTTCAGGCCCCCATGATTTTGTACGTGATATTGTCAACAGCCCCACGTTTCCGCCAGTGATGTCATGTTTCCAACGCAGAACCCTATTTGTTGCATATTGTACAAGCACAAAAGTGATTCACAAAGCCCTTTCAGCTTGGACTGTAGGAGGGGGACGGGACGGTGGGGGCCCTCAAGCTGGCCATGGTGTTTTTTTTTAAGGTGGAATTTAGGGTTTGCGGGAAGAAGGAGACTTATCAAGAGGCAGCTGCAATCTAAACGGGCACACAGATTTGAAAAGTGGCAAGAAGTGATTAGGGTTGCCACCAAGCCAACGGGGGGGGGGGGCTAAGAAGAAGCTCCAGAAGCTTATTGACCATCTCCAAAAGCCATCCGGACTGTGTCGCAAACATGGGAAATAAAACATCAACCCTTGGTGATGCAATTTCCCACCCAGCCCAGGCAGAGAAACAAATAAATATGGTGCAAATCCCTGACGGAGGGCTTTACATAACAGCAAGCAAACAAAATCCAGATTGCCTACACCACCCCTCATTAGCATTGCCCATATCCCTGAGTCATGGACCTTCCCTACAGCAGCCAAAGCCAATATTTCTTTTTTTATATATATAAAAGATACATTCCCAGTCCTTAAAAAAGCTGCACATTGGCTACCTTTGGCAGAGAAAGATCGGCAATATTCTTCAGATAAAATAAGTTAATAACAACACCTGTTATTTTTTCCCCCAACTCTGAATCCTTAAGGAAAATTTATCTACACCAAGCTGGATGGATGGACAGAAGGACGGAAGGAAGGAATCTAACTATATGTATTCAAGGGAGGAAGGGAGGGAGGGAGGGAGGGAGGGAGGAAGGAAGGAAGGAAGGAAGGAAGGAAGGAAGGAAGGAAGGAAGGAAGGAAGGAAGGATTCCAAATTCTCTCCTTAGCTATAAGCTAATAAATTTGGAAAAAAGGGAGGATTTCATATAACCTATATATTTCATATAATCTATATAACCTCATATAACCTATATAACCTCATATAACCTATATATAACCTATATAACCACCCTGTAAACCGCCCTGAGTCCTTCGGGAAAGGGCGGTATATAAATGTAATAAAATAAAATAAATAAATACATGACATTAGTCATAAAATCATTGCCAGCCATAAACACCTCTGGGACAACAGTCACTGTAGCAATCTATTTAGGTCCAAGGCCAAGATCAAACCATGTTTGCAAACATGGCTAGGGTGAGTGCCTGTGAAATGTTTGAAAGGGTACATTTCCACAGAATATCCATATCCATATTTCAGGCTAGTGATACCTCTTGAAGATTGGGAAGTCACAGTAGAAAGTAATACCTAAGCTCTGGGTAACAGACTAACCAGCTTCACACATTTGATTAAGCCATGATGTAGTGACTTGATTACGCAGCTGTGCAAACCCACGATTTGTGTCTTAATAGGTTGTGCAAATCCAACACAGGGAAGATCTATTCTGTTCTGTCGGAGCCCAGTCAACTGTCTGACCTAAGGAAGGCAGATTCTCACGGGACTATGACATCTGTCCTTGGGTTGAGAGATGTTTTTGTGATCTGACCTTAAGATCATGTGAAGTGTACCACTTTATAAAGCCTTAGTAAGACCGGCCTTGGAAGACCGCATTCAGTTTTGCTCATCACAATATATAAAAAAAAGATGTTGAGAGTCTGGAAAGAGTGCAAAGAAGAGCAACAAAGATGATTAGGGGACTGGAGCCTAAAATGTATAAGGAATGGTTGCAGGAATTGGGTATGTCAAGCTTAGTGAAAAGAAGGACCAGGGGTGACATGATAGCAGTCTTCCAATATCTGAGTGGCTACCACAAAGAAGGGGGAGGGTCAACCTATTTTCCAAATCACCAGAAGGCAGGACAAGAAACAACGGATGGAAGCTAATCAAGGAAAGAAGCAACCTAGAACTAAGGAGAAACTTCCTAACGGTGAGAACAATTAACCAGTGGAACAACCTGCCTCCAGAAGTGGTGAATGCTCCAACACTGGAGGTTTCTAGAAGAGACTGGACAGCATTTATCAGCAGGAGGCTGGACTAGAAGACCTCCAAAGCCCCTTCCTACTCTGTTCTTCTGATAGGACACTATCCATCCTATATGTCCATCTTCTCCGTTCATCAGGAATTTAAAGAATCCTTCCGCCCTAAAATGTCTCAAAACTCCAAAATCCATTCCCTCCCCAACAAGCCTTGGATTCTTCCCCTCCCTTAAAGAAAAAACAACAACAAAACCAGCGTTGACTCTAAAAGTTGTTTTTTTTTAAAAAAAAAGACAAACAACAACAATATTGGCGCTGGCAATCCCGGTCCTTTTGCTCCTTGCCATCACTTCCTGCTGCCAGATCCTATTCAGTGCTGAAATATATCCCTCATTCAAGGCAAGAATGCATGCCTCGAAGAATAATTAGCCAAATGAAGCAATGCAACTCTTCAGACTCGTTGGGGGGGGGGAGAGAGAGAGAGAGAGAGAGATGCAAATTGGTTCCAAATAGCAATCAAGGAAATTTGGCTTCCCCGGTTGTCCAGGGACTGGGGTGGCCACAGCTAAAAGGGATTCACAAAGCTTTCCAGCCAAAGCAGTGGGTGAATTTAAACTAACTCCCTCCAAAAAACAACAACCCACCCTGCTCTCTCTCTCTCTTTCCCACCCCCAAAATTTGGCAGGGACTTCTCCTTGGTTAGTTGAAAGTTCTGGTAAAAAAGAACCAATTTACCTCTGACAGAAAGCAAAAGTGTGTGTGTGTGTGTGTGTGTGTGTGTGTGTGTATTATATATATATATAAAATAAATTTGGATTGCTGAAAAAAAATTAAAGGGAGACTGATATAGCTATTTCAAGCTATTTCAAAAACACTCAAGACACACACACAAACATATACACATACATATATATAGATCTTTGGTCATTCGGGTTTTTCCCCACGTAGAATTGAAGGTATAAGAGCAACGTTTCGATGAAATCTCATCCGTCATCCTCAGGCTGGTGGCTTCAGCTTCGTTCGTACATATATATACATATACATATACACACACATACACACACATATATGTATGTGTGTGTATATATACACACACACACACATACATATATTTAAAGGTAAAGGTAAAGGTTCCCCCGCACATGCGTGCTAGTCGTTTCCGACTCTAGGGGCCGGTGCTCATCTCCGTTTCAAAGCCGAAGAGCCAGCGCTTGTCCGAGGACGTCTCCGTGGTCATGTGGCCGGCATGACTAGACGCCAAAGGCGCACGGAACGCTGTTACCTTCCCACCGTAGTGGTCCCTATTTTTCTACTTGCATTTTTACGTGCTTTCGAACTGCTAGGTTGGCAGAAGCTGGGACGAGTAACAGGCGCTCACTCTGCTACGCGGCACTCGGGATTCGACCCGCCAAACTGCCGACCTTCTGATCGACAAGCTCAGCGTCCTAACCCACTGAGCCACCGCGTCCCTTTACATATATTTACATATACATATATACACACACATATACACACACACATATATATACACATACATATACACAAACATACACACACACACACACACATACACACACACACACACACACACATATTTGGTCCATCATCCTGTTTTAAGGATTATATGGTGAGAATCTTAATAAGCGGTACAGACATTAAGCTTTTGTTTGCCTGCCAGCGTGGCTAAGGGCAGTTTTGCAGTCTCTAGCCTTCTTTTTTTTTAAAAAAATATTTTAATGAGTGATAATTACAGAACCTTCATAATCTCTTGATTAATTCCATAATGTCAGCCCTGTGTCCTTGCTTGACAAATTCTCTTGCACGTAGTGGGTCTTCCTTAAAAGCAATGGAAGGGGTCGAGGCAGAAATATCACAGGCACTGGGACTTTTCAAAAGAGAGTTCTCTCCCTCAATTTGAACCAACTAGGGTTAGCTACAAAGAAGGCCACTCAGCTCTGAAAATACAATCAGTCCGTGGTTTATTCGGTAAATTGTACAATACAGGTAGTCCTCGACTTACAAGCGTTCGTTTAGTGACCATTTGAAGTTACAACAGCCCAAACAAAGTACCTTATGACTTTTCTGACTCATCCTGTGCTTATCTTTTGTGTTTGTCTGACAGGCAAAGACAACGGGGAAGCCAGGTTTGCCTAACCACCATGTTACTAAGGTAACAACTGCAGTGACTGACTTAACAAACGGCGGAAGTTAAGGGGGCAAAACTCACTTAACACCTGTGTGGCTTAACATTTTGGCCTCCGTTGTGATCCTAAGTTGAGGACTGCCTGTAAAAGAATTCCTAGACCCTCCGTTGCCCCTTCCCCAGATTTCAAGCATCCATTTAAAGACCCCAGTCCAGTGGTGGGATTTAGCCAGTTCGCACCCGTTCGGCAGAACCGGTAGCTAATTTTTTGTTGCCCAGGCCCAGACTGGACTTCCAGAAGCGGCCTCCATACAGAGAACCGGTTGTTCACCTATTTGAATCCCACCACTGCCCCGCTCCCCACCGCCCGCCAAAGGTGGGGGCACAGTGAGGCGAAGGGCATTTACTGTCCGAGAAGATCTCAAAATTACACCTGGGCACGAGATCGTACCCAAGGTGGTTGGAAGCCACAGAAGGGGAAGGAAAACTCCGGCCACTGGACCATAAGTGGCCGGTTTAATGAAGAGAAAGTCCGGGGTGGGGTGAGGAGCAAGAGAGAGAAATGACAGAAAGAAAATGAGGTGGGTGTGTATGGAATTAGCCTTGTTGAACAAGGGACTTAGCCATTCCAGAAATGCATCTTCATTGTTGCAATTTTTCATGCTTACTTAGGTCTGAATGCTGGAGAAGACAACAGCTCGTTATGGGGAAGGCAAGGGGGGGGGTGGGGAATGGAAGAATGCAAGGGATGGGGGTATTGGGGGGAAAGCGTAGATCCCAGAATACTCCTGGAATTTCAAGGAGAGGGGGAAAAAAAACTGCTGTCACTTCTTGCGGTATTATGTTGCAAAGTGGAGATGACCATTGGCCAGTCAGAGAAATCCCAATCCCCTCGCCGGCTGAAGCTATGTAAAGGACTTTTAAAAGAATGAAGATTAGAACGCAGGTTTTGTTCTTTGAGGGTGCAGAAAGCCTTCATGAACAGTTTGCCTTCAGAAGTTGTGGGAGCTTCATCACTGGAAGCTTTCAAGAAGAAGCTGGACTGCCATCTGTCAGAAATGGCGTAGGGTCTCCTGCTTGGGCGGGGGCTGGACTAGATGAGCTCCAAGGTGCCTTCCAACTCTTTGTTTTTTCGTTCTAATTCTAATGAGGCACTCCTTGTTAACGCCCTTGTTCTCACAAACCAATCGTACCTGGGATGTCAGAAGAACAAGATGGCAAGCCGGGCCACTGATGAAGCTTCTTGGATGGCTTCAAGGAAAAAACAAAGAAAGTCCAGTTGCGTTTTTGAAAAAAAAGCACCTTTGGGATCTTAAAGAGTCCTGGATTGGTGATCCACCTCCATTTCCTGGTCTCTTTTCTCCTTCTCCTTCATTAAATTTATGATGATGGCTGGTTGCATAGTCAGCCAGATGTTTAGACTGGATTTGGCATTTTTGTCTACTAATTGAGTCCTTCCCAAGGACCTGGGATAGACAGATGCTTTCAAGGCCCCTATTACTATTGGTAGCAACTTTGCTTTCTTTTGCCACAGTCATTCTACTTCTGCCTGCAGGCCTTTATATTTTACGATCTTCTGCAGTTCTTTCTCTTCTACTCTGCTGTCTCCAGGTATGGCCACATCCATAACCCTAAGTCTGGGGCGTTATGTGGCAGGTCTGTTTGAATTATTATTCTTTTCGCTCCCCACCTCAAATAATTGAGGCTGTTTTCTAAATTGGAGAAACCTCAACACGACACACCAGGCACAGAAGTGGAACAGCAAACCAGCTGTTGTTGGTCCACAAATTTGTTAGCAGAGGCTTCCACTGATATTTGTAATAAAGCACAGACCAGGATGTGGAGTGGCTGATGAACAGATTGCCAGATCACAGAAAGATAGATCATAGATCATATGACCCACAAAGGGTCATGCAGTCACCCTTCACAAGGATCAAATAGATCAGGAAGGATCGATTCTGGTCTTGCAGATCAGTTAGATTTTCCGACGTCTTACTGTTTTAATAAGTTAAAAGTTCTTCTAGGCTAGCCTGCTTAAACAACGATAACAAAAGTGGGTGCATGGCATACTATCACTTATGGTGGACATGTCCGGAAGTGGTTAGCTATTGGATGAGGATCCAAAAATGGATAGAGGAAATCACAGGGTGCTTAGTTGATCTTAAACCAGAGACGTATCTGCTTGGCTCCAGGCCTGGAAATATTAAGAAGGAAATATGGTATTTGGTTTTACATATCTTAACGGCGGCAAGGATGGGGTATGCTCAATTTTGGAAGGCAAATCATACCCCGCCGGATGAAGTTATAATTAGGAGAATACTTGATTGTGCAGAAGCAGACACATTGACCAAGAAGTTGAAGGGTAAAGAAGAGACACCAGCATTCCTATCATGGAATAAATGGTATATTTGGATGGATAAAAGATTAAAGAAATGAGGGCGGCTTGGAGGTTGGTCAAAAATGAAGTGATATAGTCTTTGTTAATGAATAAGCTTTGGAGTTGAATGGTTATAAGAGACTTAATGAGTGGAATATAATTGTTAGTTTAGAAGTAGATATAATGTGAAATTTTTGAAATGGTTTTCAATTTTTTGATTTCTTCGTTTTTTGTATATTGTAAATGTTTTTTTTTTGTCTTTGGTGTGTTTTTAACACGAAATGTAAATAAAGATTCATTTATAAAAAAAAAAAGTGGGTGCATGGAATAAGAGGCAGAAAAGAAACCAGAAGTAGGTTTTGATGTTCAATCCTGAAAATAAACCCACGGGCTCTACATATTCTTAGAGGCACCATTTATTCTTCTTTATTGTCTACGAAACCTCACATCTGAATTCTTGCAGGTTTCAACTCTTCTTTGGAGAACTGGTAGCTTATGGATCTGGTGGACTCCAATCCAACATCAACTTAACAGGGGTTATAGCCAGACCCTATTTACAGTTCTGAGAGGCCTCAGAGCAGAGGGTGGAAATTAAGGTCTTTATTTTTTCCTCTCTTCCATTACTTTTGTCCATTGAATCCCCAAGTCTGGGTTAGTACTTCTTCAGGCTACATCTTATCAAAAGCGTACATCTGTGTCAACTAGAACTTTGGCCTCTTCATCAAATTTGTTAATCTGAAAAGTATGACTAGATGCCTCTGGATTTTCTGCTACCACAGACTCCTTCACCCCTTGACTCCATCAAAGTAGGTAGCCCAAGAAGTGGTTTGGGAAATGCCAAATTCTTGAAGTAATTTAAGGTGACATTTCAGTGGATCGGCTTTTCAGCCCTTGGGTGAAAAATCCCGATCTATCTGCCTTCCAAATACTAGCCCCTTCCTTTGACAAGGGCGTTTTTTCCATGGGACGGGGGTCATCGGTTGCCTCCAGATGCCCTTAATTATGGCTTCACACAAGCTTGTATTAGGTGGGCACCAAATTGGGGAAACCGCCCTCTTCGGATGGGCAAGCTCATGCCAATTCCCTTTCCCTCCCACCACCTTCTCTGTTCTCTCCATGCCTTTGTTTTCCTTCCAGTTTGGAGGAATGGAAGGAAAGCCAGGGTGGGGGCGTGGGGGGGGGAGAAGAGGAGGAACTGGAGTCAAGATGGGAATTGGGCTTCATCAAACTAACACGATGGAGCCTCCGTTCTTGTTGGAAATTAAAAGCAGAAGCTGTGGAGCGAGAACAAAAATCTGCATTACGTTATATGGCAAGTTGGGGATTCTTTTCTTTTCTTCCCCCCCCCCACTTTCCCCAAAGATCTCTCCTTCACCTCCCCATAATACATTGATTTGAAACTCTGCCAAACGAGTATCATCAAAGCGATAGCAGAAAGTTAAGAGGAAGAACAAGATTTCTGGAGCCGGGGAAAAAGAAGAAAAGCCGAGAGGGAGAAAAAAAAAGCATTTTAGGAGGTGAGGGGGGGCCCCAGACAAGTGCAGATGCTGGGTCCTTTTTCGGTGCCAGCTGTAGAGACAGAATGGGTGTGGGTGACTCTTTCTGTTGTTGTGTTGTTTCCTGAAGTGTAGATACAATTTATTACGGTAGCCGCCGCCAACCAGCGAAAGGAAGAACAGCAATAAAAGATGGGGTGGATTTTTAGGAAAGCTTAGTTTGCAGCTGACCTGGCCCGATGGCTTTACTCTGCATCTCTGCAAAGCTCCCTTCCCTCTGCTTGCAAACCCCAAATGAACTTGAGGGGGGGGGTCGGGGGCAAGAGAAGGACGACGAGAAAGCAAAGGCCTCAAGCCTGGTTTGTTACCCAGAGTCATTTCAACTCAGAAGCAAAGTTGGCTTTTCTGCAATGGCATTCTTAGAATTGTAAGGCTTAAGGTCTTCTAGTCCAACCCCCTGTAGATGACCTGGCTGAGCCCAAGGGTGGGGTCCAATGCATCATCAATTTGGAGTTGTTCTGCTCCCCTAAGGAACCTAAGTCCACCCCCCTCTTCAAATCCATTGACTCTTATCTGATGCCAATATTTATCTGGAGCATGAATAGGTCAGATTCTTGAGCATAGGTGTGCCAGCAACTCTCTGACCAAGGCAGGAGTCCTTATACCAGGGCTCTTCAAACATGGCCCCTTCATGACTTGCAAACTTCAACTCCCAGAACTCCTCAGCCATCATGGAGGAACTATGGCCCTCTTCATGACTTGTGGACTTCAACTCCCAGAATTCCTGAGCCAGCATGGGGGAACTATGGCCCTCTTCATGACTCGTGGACTTCAACTCCCAGAATTCCTGAGCCAGCATGGCTCTGCTTGGAAACCTCTCCCTTTCCCCTCAGCGTGGCTGGCTGAGGAATTCTGGGAGTTGAAGTCCAAAAGTCATAAAAAGGGCCAAGTTTGAAGACCCCTGCCTTATACCATCCTGGACAAATGGCTGTTCAATCTTTTCTTGAAAACCTCCAGCGATGGAGCACCCACAACTTTTGGGAGTCAAGCTGTCCCACTGATGAATTGTTCTGCCAGGAAATTCCTCCTTATTTCCCGATTGAATCTCCCTCTGATGAGCTTCGGCCCATTGCTTCTTCTCCTGCCTAGGGGGGTTTGGGAGAACCAATTGACACTCTCATTTTCTGTGACAACCCCTCAAGTACTGGAAGACAGCTATCATGACACCCCTAATCCTGCTCTTCTCTAAACTAGCCGTACCTAGTTTCCTTAGCCAGCCACCACAAGGTTTAGTCTCCAGATCCTCTATCATCTTTGTTGCTCTTCTCTGCACTCTTTCTTGAGTCTCAGCATTTTATTTTATTTTATTTTAGCAATCAAAACTGGATGCAGTCTTCTAAACGTTGTCTCCCTTATGCAGTGGTGCTATCACTTCTCCTGATGTGATCCCTCTGTTGATGCAGCCTAGAACTGCGTTGGCTTTTCTAGCAGCTGGTGCACGCTGCTGATCCATATTTAAGCGCTGATCCACCTGAACACCTAGATCCCTCTTACAGCTATTATTGTCAAGCCCAGTAGAAAATGCAATTGTAGCCTTATTGCCAAAATAATTGTCTAGATGGGCTGATAATGGTCTCCGAGAGTCCACCTGATTTGAAAAAGACTTTACCTCTAACTTGAGTGACCAACAATAGGGCCAACTTTAGCTGAAGCTGGCACCTATTGTGGAGGCTAACTTCTGGAATCTCGTAGTGAAAACATAGATCAGAGGATTGACATTGGAAATGAGGCTGTAGTGGGGAGAAGACATTGCCTTAAAGTGGAGTCTTCTCTGTAGGGATTTGTCACGGCATCCCAAACAGAAGATGGGCAAGCATGAAAAACTATGTAATTAAAGGTGCATTTGTTAAATACAGCTAATGCAAACATCTGGTATGTATTTAATAATGCCCTCTTTGGCCACATGAAAAGTGATTGTTTGATGGCTCTTGATTCTTAGCTTGTAACACCTCTGATTGAACTTTAAAGAGAAGGATGATGAAAACTCCTTACGCTGATACTTTTGGGGACCCAAGATTGAATCTTGCCCTGTTTACATTTGAAGCACCCCAGGAAATCTGCTGATAACATAATCTCTTGTTTGTCTTACCTTCCCTTTGTTTACCAACAAAGCCAAACAATAGCAACAACTTAGAAATTTGCACACTGTGGGCCCTATCTAACGTGGCTGGATCCCGGAACGACAAATTGACAAACTTAATGTATAAATCTATAGGTGTTATTGTTGTTTTTCTGCTTTGCAAGCCCAGCATTTTATTGTGGTTTGGTGGTGTGTTTGCAAGCCAGGGTGACAAATTAAGTGCCTTGCAAACGTCTTTCGAATCTCTCTTGCAAATGAGGTTCAGTATATACATATGTTTTGTTTTCCTCTTGGCAAAGTCCCATTTGGAAGAATCCAGCTGAAATGGCTGAGGTTACTTTTGACTGGATGGTCCCCACCTAAAACAGTCATCTGTAGGGCAAGCTAGAGGGCTGAAGTGCCCCACTTCAAAAGGGTGCCAACTGGGTACATTATTCACATTCCAGTCAGATGCAGAGACCGTCTCCAACTATTTCCCATGTGAATTTGGTTGACACCAGACAACCATCTTCTGCCCACCAGATGTGAACGTGACCTTGATCTTTCAAACTTTCTGTTCTAGAAAGTTTACTCCATGTCAGGCCACCACACCGATTCCTCCGGGGGAAATTGAAGAGGTCACTGAAAACCGACTCGTCAAGAACATGATGAGGTTTGGTTTGAGCATTCACGTAGCGAGGTTTTCTCTCGATATGAAGTGCTTCCAAGTCTTTATTATATTAGTTTTTAGAACAAGCTTTGGTATGTAAGTAGTGTTCCTTCTCATTATGCGGAAGATGATTCGAGGCGGATTTTTTGCAGGGGAAATCACTGGAGATCGGTGCGTGACTTTTGGAAGGGAATATCGACTTGTTCGAACCGGATGGGGTGAGAAGACACTTTTCCAGATCACACACAACTGGCAAATCTTTAAATATTGGTGGCACCGCTTCCTGCTGTTTTCCAAGAGGAAAAGGCAGGGGGGAAAAACACACCACATTGCATTAAACCTTTAACCCTGCTGAATGTGCCTTGTCCATGTGTGTGTATGCAGAGGCCTCTCAAATGTTCTTAAAGGGAATTGGTTCTCCCCGTGGTGGTCAAAAATTGTAAAAGGAATCAAATACACAAAAATATTCCCTTTCTCGCAAGGTCAGGCATGCGATTTGGCAAAAGGAGGAGTCCCATTACAGCCTTATTGGCCAAACGTTTACAAATGCAACACTGAACGCATATTTGGGCACAGAGCAGACTGTTATTGGTGGATTTGCTCAAATAACACGTCTAGTGGGAAATGGGGTGATTTGCTAAGACAGTAATTCCTGCTATTTTCTTTTGTAGTGCCTGAGTACAACTTGGGGTAATCCACCACATCAATTTCTCACCAGTTCATAAATCTCACAGTGGAACGGCCCCCACTGCCTTGGCCCTGGCCCAGAGACCCTCCTTCTGCCAGAGACCCCCAGTTCTGTCCCACTCCTGCCCAGGCCCCCATAGGCACCCTTGATGCCAACGATGTAGAGCTGGCCACGCCCACCCAGTAGGCCATACGCACTCTAGCCATGCCCACCCAGTAGGCCACGCCCACCCTGGCCACACCCACCCAGCCCCCTGAGGGCAACCGCAATGCTGATGCGGCCCTCAGTGAAATTGAGTTTGACACCCCTGAAATAGATCATCAAACAAATCCACACGGAGTTTTCATTGAAGACCCAGATGACCAAATTATCCTACTTTGGAGACATTCTGTGAAGACTCAGCTCTCTAGAGATGGTTCTGATCCTGGGAAAGGTGGAAGGAAAGGGAAGAGGATGAACAGCTGTGAGATGAAGGGTTTTGGCTACAGTGGTGATGTGCTGAAAGACCTGAAGGATGAGGTTAGGGTCAGATTGTCACGTAGGAAGTCTATAGGTGGTCACCAGGAATCAAGGATGAGTTGATGGCATACAAGCAGGCAAGCAAAAGTCATAAAACGCATAGGTAAGTCCTCAACCTCCTAGGTCAGGGGTAGGCAACCTTGGCTCTTTGATGACTCGTGGACTTCAACTCCCAGAATTCCTGAGCCAGCATGGGGGAACTATGGCCCCTTCATGGCTCGTGGACTTCAATGCCCAGAATTCCTGAGCCAGTGTGGCTCAGCTTGGAAACCTCTCCCTTTCCCCTCAGCGTGGCTGGCTCAGGAATTCTGGGAATTGAAGTCCATGAGTCATAAAAGAGCCGAGGTTGCCTAACCCTGGTCTAGGCTAATGAAGAGAAGGACTAGAGGGGACATGATAGCAGTCTTCCAGTATCTCAGGGGCTGCCACAAAGAAGACGGAGTCAAGCTATTCTCCAAAGCGCCTGAGGGCAGGACAAGAAGCAACAGATGGAAACTAACCAAGGAGAGAAGCAACCTAGAACTAAGGAGAAACTTCCTGACAGTTAGAACAATTAACCAGTGGAACAACCTGCCTCCAGAAGCTTTGAATGCTCCAACCCTGGAAATTTTTAAGAAGAGACTGGACAGCCATTTGTCTGAAATGGTATAGTTTCCTGCCTGAGCAGGGGGTCGGAGTAGATGACCTCCAAGGTCCCTTCCAACATCATCATCATCTTCTTCTTCTTCTTCTTCTTCATCATCATCATCATCATCATCATTATTATATAACTTTTATTCATTAAACATGAAACTCAGTCAACTGAACACTCAAATTGACTGGCACTAATGGTTGACACGGGTTGCTGCCAGCATCCTAGCTATCAACCAGGTATCTCCTTAAAATGTAAGATGTTCTGAGTAGCGCAGTTTTTTGTAGCTTTGCTGGAGTTATTGCAGGAAGCTGCAATTTCTTGATGTATTTTGCAAAGTATTATTATTGTTGTTGTTATTATTGTTATTGTTGTTGTCGTTGTTGTTATATTGGTGGACAGAGTTGTCCTGATATAGAAATCTGGTAACCAATTGACCTGTGATCCTGGAATGGGAGGGTATGTTTGTCTCCTTCAAGCAGCAACATCTCAGGACCAGTAGTAGCACCCAGTGGAGCTTGAAAACAGTCCTTTTGGAGCACTGCAAGGCAGTGCTCACATTCTCAGAGGACTTCATCCAAGTCCACCATCTAGCAAAGGAGCTGAAATGATGGAGGTTTCCAAGAGCGATCAAAAGCTAGACCACCTATGGCTGCTTTCAGCTCAATCCTGATGGAGCCTGCTGAGATCTTCCCAACTAGCATCAGGTTGAGAATTAAGTGCCCATCTTTGGTTAATCCAGTAGGCAAACATTGTCAAGTCACCTTCGGTGGGGAGTCTTGCCTACTTTAGGACAGCTTGATTGTCTAGCACACAAACAGCTGCAGATGGACACATTTCTTCTCTCTGGAGGGAGAGTGTAACATGTCTCTGCCAGATGTGAACTCAGCTGGAGCCCAGGAAATTCCCTTCACAAACAGGAGAATTTGGGAAAGCACCTCTTCTCAAACCTGCGCCGGTGATTTGATTAGTCCCCTCAAGGTGGTCCAGGAACTGGTTGGGAGACGGTGGATCAAGCAGCTCACAGCCCTCTGCCAAATCGGTTTTCCCCGTATCCAAATGGGGGAGCCTCCAACCCAAATTGCCGCTTACGAAAGGGAAATTTTTCATTAAAGAAGGCGATCCCGTCAAGGGGAAAGCAGATTTTTTAGTGCAAAAGAGAGATGCACCTCAGGACTGTATGGGTGGAAAGATAGGTTTAAAAGTGTGATTAATTCAGGGATTAATTCACCAGGCTGCTGGATATTTTTTGCTTTAGATTCCCTTCTTTGCCCAGAGTCAAAAGCGTTATCACTAAAAACCCTGGAACCTTTTTTTAAAAAAAAATTACTGAGAAAAAGGTTCTTAAAGGATGAAGTGAGGAACAGACAATAGATGATGAACTAGTCTAAACATTCATTAGAGGGACGCGGTGGCTCAGTGGGTTAGGACGCTGAGCTTGTCGATCAGAAGGTCGGCAGTTTGGCGGGTCGAATCCCGAGTGCCGCGTAACAGAGTGAGCGCCTGTTACTCGTCCCAGCTTCTGCCAACCTAGCAGTTCGAAAGCACGTAAAAATGCAAGTAGAAAAATAGGGACCACTACGGTGGGAAGGTAACAGCGTTCTGTGCGCCTTTGGCGTCTAGTCATGCCGGCCACATGACCACGGAGACGTCCTCGGACAAGCGCTGGCTCTTCGGCTTTGAAACGGAGATGAGCACCGGCCCCTAGAGTTGGAAACGACTAGCACTCGTGTGCGGGGGAACCTTTATCTTTACCTTTTAAACATTCATTGGTAGGTTCTGATTGTATTTTGCTCATGGAAAGCCACCTGTTTATCTAAGGGGATGGTGTATTCTGATGTAATCAAATAGTTCAATCCTCCTCCTCCTCCTCCTCCTTCCATGCTACTTAAATAATAATAATTAAAAGTGTATTATGGATGGCAACGATGACTATTTTTATGTGTTTGTTACATCAAGATGGTTGTTGAAATTGGTTGCAGTCTTTTGCCAACACACAGAGCCACACAAACATGAGAAACTGCGCTCTTGGCAACCTAAACACATGCTCTAATCCCGATTTATTTTTAGCCGTTCTCTTTAGTGAAAAATCCACGTTCAGAAGAGATGAAGCAGCGCAGGAGAGAACGAGTACAAGAAATGACCCCCAAACGCAAGGTAGGAATGGGAATTCTGCCCTATCTTTGAAAAAAAAAGGTGATTTGCACTTAGAGTGGTTGTTGGAAAGAAAGAAAGAAAGAAAGAAAGAAAGAAAGAAAGAAAGAAAGAAAGAAAGAAAGAAAGAAAGAAAGAAAGAAAGAAGAAGGAAGGAAGGAAGGAAGGAAGGAAGGAAGGAAGGAAGAGAAAGAAAGAAAGAAAGAAAGAAAGAAAGAAAGAAAGAAAGAAAGAAAGAAAGAAAGAAAGAAAGAAAGAAAGAAAGAAAGAAAGAAAGAAAGACAGACTTTGGCACATTGAGAGATTTATTTCCTATCTCTTCCCTAGTGCAACTTTTTTTTCCACCGTGCCTGGCAAATTGCGTTGGCCAACATGCAACTGAACCGAACCACCAAGAATCATACATTCTTCAACAGGCACCGGATCATTCTGAGTAGGAGAAGACCTGCTCAGAAGTGAGAAAACAGCTTTGAAGCGTTAATTAAATAAATGTGGGCCAAAGGGCTTAGGGAGGTGAGCCTTCTTCCGTGGGGCAGGAAGGCTGGGAGAAGGCATGGATATTGTGTGTGTGTGTGTGTGTGTGTGTGTGTGTGTGTGTGTGTGTGCATACACGCCTCTCGTCTGGGTCTTATTTGTGCTCCTTCTGCTGGGAGTCCAGGATGTCTCCCCAAGCTGGTGCCTTGGAAAAGATCCTTTTTGCCAGTTGAGCAGATCAGGGAGATGAAAGCATGCTTTTGTGACTCTGCCCCAGATTCCTAGGTGACGGACATCACCTCACACTGGCATAGAACAATGACCAGCCTGGGACCTTTGCAGTTGTCTCTAGCTGATGTCACATCTATCATGGCCATCATACTTAGGGAGGGGAACACACACACACACACACACACACACACACACAATGAGACTGGCTTTGAAGTCTCCTGAAGGAGCGTGCCTACTGCCCGGGCTGTCCACTATCTTACTCCCACTTGTAAGGTTGGAGAAAGGGGTGAAATGGACAGGAGTAAGGCTAGAGAGCTTGAGAGTGCCACGAAAGTGACAGTTCTCTTCAGGAAAAGCAGGACTCTGGTGGCCATGCTTGAGATTTGGGGGAGAAGGTTCCCCCGAGAGCTTATGAACATCAGAAGGAAAGGAAGTGGAAATAATAATGAATAAGAGCCATTAAATTGAACAAGCTCTTAAAAGTTTAAACACCAGGATATCTGTTGAATTAGAAACATTCAACGCCTTTTCCAGTTTTACACAACAGAATAACAGAATTGAAAGAGGCCTTGGAGGTCTTCTAGTCCAGGGGTCCCCAATCCCCGGTCCGTGGGCCAGTACCGGTCCGTGGCATGCCAGCAACCACTCCGCACAAGCAAGCAAAGCCCCATCTGCGGGATGCAGGCAGCACACAAAACCACGCACTCTCTGGTCCGTGGAAAATTTTCTCTCAACGGAACTGGTCCCTGGTACCCACAAAGTTGGGGACCTCTGTTCTAGTCCATCTACCTTGCTCAGGCAGGAGGCCTTATGCCATTTCAGAGGAGAATCTTTTCTTAAAAACCTCCAGTGATGGAGGTTTTCTGTTCAGTTCTGGTGGTCCTCACAGCCATAGTTTGTGTAGATCTTCTTGGCGAGAATGTAGAAGTGGTTTGCGTTGCCTTCTTCCACAATGATTTCAAGTGTAGCCTAGAACCCCACATTTGTCTTCTGGCTTTTTGAGGGATTCAACGTCCAACTCCAAACCAAGCTTGCAGAGCTTACAAACCTGGACCGGCTCACGTCTGGTGTTCCAACCTTAGCAACTTTTAAGATGCGTGGACTTCAACTTCCAGAATTCCCCACCAAGCCATGCTGGCTGGGGAATTCTGGGAGTTGAAGTCCACAAGTCTTGAACTCCACAATTTGCAACCCAAGGTTGGACACCTTAAGAATCGCACCCCAATATCTGGAGGTTGCCACACCGCCTTGGGTGAGAACCTTCTCAAAACAGGTTGTTTCTGTCTGCCTGTGTAGGTAGGCGCGTCTCTGAACGTGCATTTCTTTTTTTTCTTTCCTAGACCTCCAGCCCCCGAGGTTCTTCCTGATCAACCTTCAGCCCAAGATGGGCAAGGACGCTCCCTCCAAACTAAAACTATTTGCAAAGCCTCTCACGGATAATCCTGGCTGAAGATCAGGAAAGCCGAGGGAGTAACTGGTTGATCTTTTTGTTATTTTTATTTTTCCATGTGCCTGGGTAAATTTAGTTCCCATAAAAGTGAGGAATTGTCAGCACCGACTTTAGAAGCAAGGCTACGATGGAGGCAGCTGTTGAGCAGAGCATTCAGCACAAAGCCTCTGAATCCTACCCCAAAGCTTTCCACCCCCTCTTCTGCTTTCCTCGCCACATTTGGTCTAGACTTCTGTTTTCTGCCCATGTCAACAGTTCCACAGGAGGTGGTTTCAGAAGGCCTGAACTTTCATCTGCCTCTTTGTACTTAAATCTCCGAAAGCCGCTTTCTTGCCCAGATTCTCATCACATGTGAACAGAAGCGCGGACCTCTGCAAACCATGTTTGAATCCCTGCTACTTTCTCTGTCCCCTTTGGCTGCCATGGGGACTCCATCTGAGATTTTTTTTATTTAGCTTTTGGGCCCACTGAAAATGGGGTTTATTTCCCCCCCCCCCCCCGTTTCATTGCAGCCTTGAGTTCTAATACGGTTAGGATTATATTCCAAAGGCATTCCAGATAATTAGTTTCATGATGCCTTAAGGCAGAGTGCCTTTTGGGCACTGGGGAACGGTTCCATGGAGAGAGATTTTGTCACGGACCAGAGGGTGCGTGGTTTTGTGTGCTGCCTGCATCCTCCCGATGGGGCTTTGCTTGTTTGTGCGGACCGGTTGCTGGCATGCCGCAGCTTGGTACCGGTCCACAAACCAGGGGTTGGGGACCCCTGCCTTAAGGGCAAGAGAAAGATAAACATTTCCCTATCCCATCATGTCTGACGCTAGGGGGCAGTGCTCATTTCCATTTCCAGTGAGCCCCCCATCCCATCTGAAGACATTTCCATGGTCACGTGGCCAGCATGACTGTATGCCAAGGCACACAGAATGTTGTTATATTCCCACTGAAGTGATACCTATTTAACTACTCAGATCTGCATGCTTTCCAACTGCTAGGTGTGCAGGAGCTGGGACAAGTAGCAGGAGCTTGCCCCATCATGCAGCACTCGGGTCTCGAACCTGGGATTTAGCTTTCCAGCTGACAAGCTCAGATTTTTTTTTTATCACTGAGCCATCACACTCCCTAAGGACAAGATAGACTGCCCGTTTGGTGTAGTGCTTGAGGCACCAGGCTAGAAATCAGGAGAGTGTGAGTTCTAGTCCTGCCTTGGACTAGTTGGGTGACCATTCTACCCTTCCTTCTCTCCCTAAGAAGAAGCCGGCAATGGCTCCTGAAATTTAGCCTCTAGGTTCCCAAATATCAAGAGACCTCACAATGCAATGATCACGCATGCTCTACACACCAATGCCCTCTTTGCATTTATGTACTACCATAGTTCAGATAACATAAAGGAAAAGATAAAGGTTCCCCCGCACACGCGTGCTAGTCGTTTCCGACTCTAGGGGCCGGTGCTCATCTCCGTTTCAAAGCCGAAGAGCCAGCGCTTGTCCGAGGACGTCTCCCTGGTCATGTGGCCGGCATGACTAGATGCCAAAGGCGCACGGAACGCTGTTACCTTCCCACCATAGTGGTCCCTATTTTTCTACTTGGATTTTTTACGTGCTTTCGAACTGCTAGGTTGGCAGAAGCTGGGACGAGTAACAGGCGCTCATTCTGTTACGCGGCACTCGGGATTCGACCCGCCAAACTGCTGATCTTCTGATCAACAAGCTCAGCGTCCTAACCCACTGAGCCACTGCGTCCCTTCAGATAACACAGACATGTATTATTTCCACCCGTCCGTCTCCAAAATGTCAACAAAAATGCCCTTTTCTAGGCCTGCATTTTCTGCAGTCTACTTTGGTGGGAAAATGCCAATTCAAAGTAAATATTTTCATGGGACTTCGGGAATAATGTCAGATGGAAAGCTATCTCCTCTGATAATGTCCAATGGCAAACATTTTTAAATCCTCTCTCTTACCTCTCTAAGGGTTGGTTTGCAGTTTCTACCGAGGCTTCCCTCTTGGCAGAGAAGGGAAACCAAGCATTAGGTTTGGTGTTTTTTTTGTGTGTGTTTTTGTTTTCCCTTTAAAAGGGTTGTCTGAAATGGCAGGGATACAGTCAGACCAGCCATGCCCTCTTTCTCCCTCCCTTCCAATTAAAATAAACTGTGAAGCAGAAATAGGCACACTTGCAAAGCTGTCATCATTTATGAAAGGGTGTGAAAGCCGAGATAATAATTGCCTATTTAGCTTTAGCAATATTGCAGAGTTTAATGTAGTTTATACTGTGTAGTATAAGAAGCTGAGTTCAACTAGACTCGAAAGCATAAGGTTGAGTTTCCCTGCAACCCCCCGAATAAACACCGTGCTGTCTAAAGTGGATTTCAGAGCTGTCTGCTCTATTAGGAATACGTACATCAAGCTTTTCAAAGTGTGTGTATTGTCACTGGGCAAGCATCTAACTTTTAAAGGAAGAAATTCTAGGTCATGAAAAGCAGCGGCTCATTTCATACTAAAGTTGTGGTAAAGGTATAGATTTATTTCCCTGTCTAGTCTTAGACATAACTCTGGGGACGATGCTCATCCCAGTTTCCTAGCTGAGGGATCCAGCATTGTCCGAAGATGCTGTTGTGTTCATGTGGTCAGCATGCCTGGCACATGGAACTATGTTACCTTCCCAGTGAATTCCTCTGTCTGTCTGTCTGTCTGTCTGTCTGTCTGTCTGTCTGTCTGTCTGTCTATCTATCTATCTATCTATCTATCTATCTATCTATCTATCTATCTATCTATCTATCTATCTATCTATCTATCTATCTATCTATCTATCACCAAGGACCAGTTCCATGGAGGCTTTGCTTGTTTGTGTGGACCGGTTGTTTATTTATTTATTTATTTATTTATTAGTTTTTATAAACCGCCCTTCTCCCGAGGGACTCGGGGCGGTGTACAGAGGAAGGAAGGTATACAGATCGAACAATAAAAATAATAAGAAACACTAATGAACACAAACTGGGACCCCAATTAACGCTATCATGCCAGGCCAGCCTGCTGAAACAGGAAAGTTTTTAAGTCGCGACGGAAGGTACGGAGGTCAGGGGCCATCCGGATTTCTGTTGGTAAGGTGTTCCAGAGGGCTGGCGCACCCACTGAGAATGCCCTCCCCCTGGGGGCCACCAGCCGACATTCCTTGAGCGGTGGCACCCTGAGGAGGCCCTCTCTGTGGGAGCGCACAGGACGGTGGGGTGCTGACATCGGCAGAAGGTGCTCCCGAAGGTAGTCCGGACCCATGCCATGTAGGGCTTTGTAAGTCATCGTTAGCACCTTGAACTTCACACGGAAGGCAGCCGGAAGCCAGTGCAGCGCACGGAGGAGAGGTGTGATATGGGAGTATCGGGAGGCTCCCAAGAGTGTCCGTGCCGCCGCACTTTGCACCAGTTGAAGCTTCCGAGTGGATCTCAAGGGCAGCCCCATGTAGAGAGCGTTACAATAGTCTAGGCGAGATGTCACAAGGGCATGGGTGACTGTACGTAAGGAATCCAGGTCCAGATAAGGCCGTAGTTGGCGAATTAGTCGAACCCGGGAGAAGGCCCCCTTGGTCACAGCTCCAATGTGGTCTTCCAGGGAGAGCTGCGAGTCTAGGAGGACACCCAGGTTGCGGGCCCTATCAACAGGGGGAAGTAACTTGTCCCCAATGTTAAGCAGTGGGACGTTCTGAATCTCCTGGTTTCCCGGTACATACAGCCATTCAGTCTTGTCCGGGTTCAGTTGAAGCCTGTTTCTCCCCATCCATTCCCGGACCGCTTTCAGGCAGCGGGACATCACGTCTAGGGCATCACTGATATTGTTTGGAGTTGAGATAAAAAGCTGGGTGTCATCAGCATACTGATGGTACCCTACTCCAAAACTGCGAATGATCTCACCCAGCGGTTTCATGTAGATGTTGAACAGGAGAGGCGAGAGGACCGACCCCTGAGGGACTCCGCAAGCGAGAGGCCTCGGGGTCGACCTCTGTCCCCCTGTCAGCACCGACTGCGAGCGACCCTGGAGAAAGGAGGAGAACCAACGCAGAACCGTGCCTCCCACTCCCAGTCCCCTGAGGCGTCGCAGCAAGATACCATGGTCGATGGTATCGAAAGCCGCCGAGAGGTCTAATAAGACTAGGACAGAGGAATGGCCCCTGTCCCGGGCTCTCCAGAGATCATTCATCAGAGCGACCAATGCCGTCTCCGTGCTGTAGCCCGGCCTGAAACCCGATTGGTACGGGTCTAGATAACCGCTTCATCCAGGATCTGAGGAAGTTGGTGCGCCACCACGCTCTCAACAACCTTCGCAAGGAAGCGAAGATTGGAGACTGGACGAAAGTTATTCAAAGAGGATGGGTCCAAGGTGGGCTTCTTGAGGAGAGGTCTCACCACCGCCTCCTTCAAGGCGGTGGGGAAGTGACCCTCACTCAGAGAAGCAGAGATGACCGCTAGGAACCAGCCTCGTGTCGCCTCTCGAGCTGCATAGGCCAGCCAGGAAGGGCACGGGTCCAGTAAGCATGTGGAGGAGCTTAACCTTCTCATAATCCTGTCCACTTCCTTAGGAGTTACAGGATCAAATTCTTCCCAGATGACGTCGACAAGACTGTCCATGTCTTGTTCTTCCATCTCAGCCCAGTTGGAGTCCAGACCAGTTCGAATCCGAGCGATTTTATCCAGCAGATATTGACCAAATTCCTCGGCTCGACCCTGCAAGGGTTCCTCCCTCACCTCTTGGTTTAATAGGGAGCGAGTCACCCTGAACAAGGCAGCTGGGCGATTATCTGCGGACGCGATGAGGGTGGAAAAGTAGTTGGATTTTGCCACCCTTATCGCAGCGAGATAAGACCTGGTGAGGATTCTTAGTCGCAATCGGTCGGATTCGGATCGACTGGACCTCCAACGGCTCTCTAGGCCCCGTCTCCGACGCTTCATCTCCCGGAGCTCCTCGGTGAACCATGGGGCTCGCTGGGATCTGCGCCGGGTCAGAGGCCGCAAGGGTACAACTCGGTCCAGAGCCTCCGTGGCTGCCTTTTCCCAGGCTTCCACTAAGGCTTCCGCCGAGCTGTGAGCAGGGGGTGCATGCGAGTCCCTAAGCGCTGCCTGGAACTTATCAGGGTCCATTAGGCGCCTAGGGCGGTACCATCTGACTGGCACCGTGCACCCACGGTGGGGGGTGGCAAGGGGGAAGTCTAGCCGCAGGAGGTGGTGATCGGTCCATGACAGGGGCGTAACAGTTGTGGCACCCCCACCGACATCATCACGCCACCGTCCAGACAAGAACACCAAGTCTGGGTTGTGGCCTCTCTCATGAGTCGGCCCAGAAATTATTTGCAACAGGTCCATGGCCGTCATGGAAGCCATGAACTCCCGAGCCAGTTCGGACGATCCTCCCAGGGACGGTAGATTAAAGTCGCCCAAGACCATGAGTCTTGGGAATTCAACCACCAACTCTGAGAGGACATCGAGTAGCTCGGGTAGGGCCGCCGCTGCACGATTAGGTGGTAGGTACGCCAGCAGCAGACCCAGCTGCGCCCCTGGGCCGAATCTCAGTAGGAGAGACTCACACCCGACCATCTGAGGGACGGTGGTCTCTCGCGGGCTAAGGGATTCCCTGATGATAACTGCCACTCCCCCGCCCCTCCCATGAGCCCGGGGCTGGTGCAGTACCTGGAAACCTGGCGGGCAGAGGTCAACCAGAGGAACACCCCCCTCTGGGCCCAGCCAGGTTTCCGTGATGCAGGCCAGGTCCGCATGCTCACTCTCCAATAGGTCACGAATGAGGTGAGCTTTGTTGGCTGCGGACCTTGCATTCAGGTAGACCAGCCTCAGCATGGGAGGGTGCGCACCTTTGCTCCCGGGTCCTCCGGGGGAGAACAGAGGGTCGGAGCGTCTCACCGCCTTGTTGGCATGCCACGGCCTTGTAGTGGTCCACAGACCAGGGGTTGGGGACCCCTGGATTATAGTATGAGCTCAAAAGCTTGGAAGAATAAACCTTTGGCCCCAACGATTGATCCAGATTGGATCCTGCAGTATGTTTTTACTGCTGGCATACCATTCCAAGAATTGTCTGTGATCTTTCTTGCATCAGTAAGATTTTGGAAAATTGAATTTCTGGTGGAGTCTTGTTCCCTTAAGATGGCAACATTTCTCAACCTTGACAACTTTGAGATGGGTGGAAATCAACTCTCCAGATTCCAATGACTGGGGAGGGTTAGGAAGCACTGATCTGAGGACATGGGACTTGACTCTTGACCAGGGGTAGGCAACCTCGGCTCTTTTATGACTCATGGACTTCTGACTCAGGAATTCTGGGAGTTGAAGTCCATGAGTCATAAAAGAGCCGAGGTTGCCTACCCCTGCTCTTGACCCTTGAAAAGCTAAGAATTTGAGGTCTCACTCACATTTGGATTGAAAACCATTACAAAAATACTCGAGAAGATGTTGGGGAAGGAAGGAAGGAAGGAAGGAAGGAAGGAAGGAAGGAAGGAAGGAAGGAAGGGAGGGAGGGAGGGAGGGAGGGAGGGAGGGAGGGAGAGAGAGAGAGAGAGAGAAAGAAGAAAGAAAGAAAGAAAGAAAGAAAGAAAGAAAGAAAGAAAGAAAGAAAGAAAGAAAGAATGAATCTTACAAGGTAACAACGAGAAATGTTGCTAAGATCACTGCATGGGTCCAGGTAATCATCAGGAATCAAGTTTGACTCAAAGGAGATATGGGGTCTTATTCTCAACACCTCAAAGTGGGGGTAGGTTTGGGGAAGTTGGTACTATTGTATGCACAAATCCAAGCATTAAACTTCTTTTCCCTTTTTGTCATGTTATTTGGCAGCTTTAGTTCGAAGTTGCCAAGGCAGATGTTAAAATGGAAAGTCGCTGCTGCTGCTGCTGTCTTGGGATCTGCTAAAAAGATGTTCCAAGGTGGTAGATCTAATGCAACCATGAGCTGGTTGGAATAAAGCTTCATATTGATCTGAGAGTCACATATTCTTCAGAACTCCGCTTCATTTCAGAGACGTTCTCGCCGATAGCGATAGCTGGTTCCAATTTATCCACTTCTTGGAGGAGACAATAATCGGGGAAGGAGATAAATAATGTTCAGATGGAACAATTAAATGTAATTATCTAAAGACGATTTGTCTCCTTCCCTGACTATTGTCTCTGCTGCATTGCCTATAAATTGGATCCAGCTATCAGGAATCTGAAGTCTTTCTCTTTGAGGTTTGCAACAGCTACCCAGATCAAAATCTCAACATGCAGATCACGGTTGATCTTGAAGTCCCTTTTCAATCTCCCTTCTTTGTGGATTTGACACTGCAGAATCCTCCCTGCTCAAATGTGACTACTTAGTTCGGGCTTCCCCAACCTGGGCAACGTGAAGACGTGTGGACTTCCACTCCCAGAATTCCCCAGCTAGCCATATCTTCAAGTTGCCAAGATTGGGAATCCCTATGGCTGTGAAAGTTGGACCATAAGAAAGGCTGAGCGCCAAAGAATTGAGGTCTTTGAACTATGGTGCTGGAGGAGACTCCTGCGAGTCCCTTGGACTGCAAGGCGATCAAACCGGTCAGTCCTAGAGGAGATCAACCCTGACTGCTCTTTAGAAGGCCAGATCCTGAAGCTAAAACTCAAATACCTTGGCCACCTAATGAGAAGGAGGGACTCACTGGAGAAGAGCCTAATGCTGGGAAAGGTTGAGGGCAAGAGAAGAAAGGGACAACAGAGAATGAGGTGGCTGGATGGAGTCACTGAAGCAGGAGGCGTGAGCTTAAACGGACTCCAGAAGATGGTAGAGGACAGGAAGGCCTGGAGGAACGTTGTCCATAGGGTCACGATGGGTCGGACATGACTTTGCAGCTAACAAAAACAATTTAGTTGAAGCTGTGGACTATGTTCTCCACGGGAGCCAATGAAGAACTCAATGGAAGGTTCATGAGAACAACCAAGAAAAATGAAGGAAGCTGTTCCAAGTTCAAAGAAAGAAAAATTACATGCTCATCCCTTCTATAATCTAGAAACTCTCCCCAATATTCAACCAGGTTACCACCTTCCATTCGGGACTAGATTAAATTCTCAATTAAGAGTAATTGACGTATCGATCCATTTACGATGCATGACAGCTCTGAGAGGTATTTCTTGTAGACATCAAAGATCCTGTGAAGGAATTCTTTCCAAAGAACTAACAAGAGGCGACAGGCTGTCCAGCTTGTTGTCCGTGACTTTGCTGCTTCTAAATCTATGAAGGAAGTCTAGACTTTCAACAAAAATAATCTTAATATTCAAATAGGAGTCCCCTGAAGTCAAAGAAGGGCTTGTTTCAGAGAAGAACAGACAAATCCACTCCACACCATCATTTTGTCTATGAAAGAGAAGGATCCAGGAAGGGAGGCATGATGAACACACGTACAACCAGCACATCTACTTTGGATTTTGTTTTCGTAATTTTTTTAAGGGTGACTTAGAACTGCCACTGCACCCCCACCAGAAAAAAGAAATAAATTGCTATCATACTTTCTGCCCGTTCCATAAAACCTTCTAAAATTCCTGCTTATGATAGGGTAACCTGGCATAGTTCATAGTATACGTTTTCAAGGGAGGAGGGAGAAATGCATTACGGCAGACCTGAGGAGTAGTTTAGTGGCCACGTTCTGTTCTTAATAAAGGGGTTGGGAACCTCGGGGAAGGTCTGAGATAATTCTTTTTAAAATGCTTTGATCTTTCTCTCCTATTTTCTTTCTGTAATCTCACCCCGGATCTGTACAAGACAGCGTTGTAGCCTTAAGATTAGCTAGACATCTACGAAGGCTAGAAAGCCCATAATGCCTTCTTGCAACTTGGATGTAGTTTGCGTTGATTCTTTGGTTTTAATTAATGCTTGGCGCCAGTGGAGCACCAAGGATATATAAGATTTCAAGACATTTTTAAAAGTTTGGCGAGGTTGCACAATCAAGCCACGGCTCGTTTTCGCACTATGGGTAATCCTCGTTTCGTGAGCACGATCGGGATTGGCAACTTGGGTCGTTAAGTGAAAGAGCTGTTAATGAAACCCCCAGTGTTTTTATTGTCTGACTTCAGCTTTCCTTTCTATCAGGATGTAAATGTGAGGACTGGCTGTAAATTCCTTTTGTTGCCACTGTTGTAACTGCCGGTGGTTGCTAAACAAGACAGTTGCTAAAAGAGGACTATCTCAATTTGGTTGAAGAAGCGTGGTGCTTGATTCCCAAACAGCACTAAGCCGGAAAGATTACTAACTCCTTAAAAAACCAGATATCTTGTTAGAATCAGCTCATACCAGTTCTAACCGAATTAATCGGGTGAATCATCTGCCTTTTTGGTCTTAATTTTCCCAATTCTCTAATTTCACATCATCAAACTGAGCGACGCCCCCTTACCTTTCTTCTCCCAACAGGCTTCTGATATTCATGTGAATCTGACCCAGATATTTTTCTCTGTCAGCATTTCAATCCGGGAAGGACAATTAACCAGTGAAAGAGCTTGCCTTCAGGCGCTGTGGGTGCTTCATCACTGGAGGTTTTTAAGAAGAGATTAGACTGAAATGGTATAGGATCTCCTGCTAGAGCAGGGGGCTGGACTAGAAGACCTCCAAGGTCCCTCCCAGCTCTATTCTGATTGTGATTCTGATTCCATCTTTGGGAGCCCGGATGGACTCCGGGCATCTTAGCTGCATAAACCCTCAAACGTTATGGGTCAAGCATCAAATGCTGGTCCAAGAGCTTCATTGACCTTCCATGTTCTCAAGGAGGCCACCGTGTCATCTCCAAGAGATTAGCTGAGTGGGCTTTGGTTGCAGTGTCACCTCCAATGTCAACTGGAGCCATCTCTTCCACTGATGGCAACTAAAGGAGCGTTACTACCCAATCTACAGAGACCCGTTGAGGAGTCAGCAAAGGACACACGCTGGTTTTGTTTTTTTTCCCCCTGAAAGTTCGGACTGTCCTACAGAACATCTCCCCTTCACGTGAACTTTCAAATCTTCCCAGAATCGTCTTTTTGCCTCTGGGTGCGAACCCTTCAAGATAATGGGGCAAGGAAAGCAACTTACCTGTAACTCACTCCTCTGGATTCTCTTAAGCTTGCCAGTTGTCTTTCTTCGCCGCAGGTGTTTTTGTTTCGGAAAGGAAAAGGGGAAGGAAAAAAAAGAGAGAGACTTCTTCTACTATCAACTCAGGGATTTGAGATTCTGTTTAATCTTCCTTAATCTCCCCTTTCTTCCATTATCTTTTCCCTTGTTAACACTATGCTGGAACGATACCGTATTGTTCCCAACGGTGGTGGTGGTGGTGGTGGTGGGAAGAACAGGGACTCCCAGCTAGCAGGAGGAGCACAGCTACAGAGAGAAATAGTTCCCTAACAAAGCAGTGCAAATTTACACGTACCTGTAAGATACCTGTCTGAAGGTTGTGGTGGCTGCACCAGGTTGACCCATAAACTTAATAACAACTTCTAAAAGGGCCACACGGTATCTCAAGGCACTGGAATTTCTCTATGCCAAGCAAAGCATGCAACTCCGTATCACATCCAGGAGCGAAAGCTTGAATTATATATTAAACCATT
The DNA here is from genome assembly GCF_964194415.1 of Vipera berus. Taxonomy (NCBI): domain Eukaryota; kingdom Metazoa; phylum Chordata; class Lepidosauria; order Squamata; family Viperidae; genus Vipera; species Vipera berus. The sequence continues at coordinate 8,410,421 of NC_138216.1, forward strand.
AAATATCGGGGCGGGTGGGGGCAGCATCAAGGACTGTTTTTTACCCTTTGCATAGCTCTGTATAAAGACAATGCCTCCGAAAGTGCTCGCACGCAACACTTAAATCTACTCTGCAAACAGCTGATTGTGTGCGTTATGGGAAAGAAAGCAATTCATGGATCAACCTTCTCTCTCCCTTAGGCAGCTTGCCTTGCAAAGCCTTGCAAATTTCTTTCATTCTCTCAGCAATCTAGTGTGGCTTTTGATTGACAGCAACTCGGAAGTCTGGAAATCCTCTTTCAGTCCCTGATTTGCTTTGCTGTCTTATGGGGCTTGTGGTTTAAGCCAGGGATCCCCAACCACTGGTCCGTGAACCGGTACCAGGCCACGGCATGCCAGCAACTGGTCCGCACAAACAAGCAAAGCCCCATCTGTGGGATGCAGGCAGCACACGAAACCACGCACTCTCCGGTCCATGGAAAAACCTCTCTCCACGGAACTGGTCCCCGGTGCCCAAAAGATTGGGGACCTCTGGTTTAACCTATGCTGCAAGATTTGGTCCGCAATATCTTGGGTGATCACTAGATGGCAAGAAAGGAATACAGAACACACTTTGATGCCACCTAGTGGACACCTGAACATTTTCAGCCAGGACCTGGTAGCTATTTTTGCTGCAGCAACTAAAGCACGGTACATCTCTGTAGGACATTTTGATTCAAAGCAGCCCCCTCCCCCCATCCGTAGGTTTACACATCAGCATCATCCACTTCACAAGGGCACCACAAAGTACGCTTCGAGCTGCGTGGAAGAAAAGCAGGATGCCAGCGTAATATATAAACACTCTTTGATACGGCAAGAGCTATGCCTGGATCGGTTCTACGAACTTTAAATCACTTTCTTAATTGCATTTCCCATAAGGTTTGTTCCAAGGAAATTTTTGCCCTCTTTTTTTAGTACAGTGGGGGGGGGGGAAAGTTTCCAGTCGAAAAAAATGCCCACCGTGATGCAAGGAAATAAAACACTCCTCTGTCATTTTTAATAATTTACCTCTAGCAGATTATCTGACTAGTGTTTTCTGTCTGGATGCAGCGATGAATTCTATGGCTGTGTTCTGCTCCTGGGTGCATTTAAAGCCTGACTGGCTTGACTCAGCAGCGCTGTTGAAAAGCGGATGGCTTTGGGCACTTTTCAATGGCATCATGTGCAGACACCATGACTCCAATCCTGCAGGGAATTGCAGAAAGACAACTTCCTGCAAAGCGTTTTTGGGATTGGAGCCTTAAATGACAAATTGAAGAGAGCTCGAAGAATTAAAGGGAAATGTGATTGATGTTATTTACATTTACACACACACAGTTGCAGGGCTGAGTTCATTTTTTATATAAACGTTTATCCTGCTTGGGGAAAAGATCAGCCTGTATGCTTACACTTGGCTTAATTTTCTGGTCCTTCTCCCAGGATTCCCCCCCCCCTCCCCGCTCATTTTGAATTGCAATCCTTCAAAAGATAATCCAACTCATAAGCCTTGATCTGGTTCCTACACTGTTGAATTAGACATGGATTATCCTCTATTATGTGTAATTCATGGACGGGAATGAGACAACTTGCCCCAGCCAACTCGCCACGGCCAACTCACCATGGACAACTTGCCACAGGAACAACTCGCTGTGGAACCATTGAACAGTTCTGCTGAACTATTTCAAATGAATAAAAAGTTATTTTTTTTGCCACTCACATTCCATTCTGCCCTTCCTTTTGCATCCTTTCTTCAATGATTCTGTTCCACCATTTCTTTGATATTAGTGTAACTCTTGTCCCGCAACAAGTTGGCCGTGGTGAGTTGGCCGCAGCGAATTTTCATACATAGACCCATCATGGGCACGTCTCTCCTCCTGCCCCAAGACCACGTTTCCCAGAACTCAGATTCAAAAATACGACCTCCAGATGAAAAAGTCTGGAGACGTTCCCCCAAAGGGCATCAGTGAAGAAAGATGGGACCATACTCAGCAGAATAGCTGTGTTTACTATGGACCAGAGTTCAGTTAATAGTAGCAGCTAACAAAGGGACCTCGCGGCCAACGAAACATGCTATTGGATGTACAAGAGTAATTCTTTACAACCACGGAAACAAAACAGCAACTGGGAAGGGAAGGAAGGAGAAAGTTAAACAACTCAAGGGTCACAACGGATGTTCTCTTCGCACACCTTTGATAGCAAAAACTGCCTTCGGCACATCTCTCCATGTCTTTGCAGCCGTGGAAACAGAACTAAAGGGTTACCACCGAGTTTAATTCTTTGTGCATCTAGATCAGGGGTAGGCAACCTCGGCTCTTTTATGACTCATGGACTTGAACTCCCAGAATTCCTGAGTCAGCATAGCTGACTCAGGAATTCTGGGAGTTGAAGTCCATGAGTCATAAAAGAGCCGAGGTTGCCTACCCCTGGTCTAGATGTTATAAATGGGATATAACCACCTCCTGATAGGAAGATGTTTTCAACTTTCAACCGTACTTGAGTGAGGAGCGTTTTTGGAGGAGACAGGGCAGAAGATAGAACCATGTCCTCGTCAGGAGCACAAATGGTAAGTACTGTAGAAAGGGAGATCGGCCACAAGCACGGACCTCATCTTAGGATTTGAAAAGTGGCAAGTGAGACACTAATGCGCAGTAGAGGTTCATAGTGTTTTTAAAACAGCCTGGAAGGGAAAACGCAATTTCTCTGATCATTTATGGTGAATACATTTTTCCCCCCCTTCTCTTTCCCAGGGACAAAGAATCCAATTTAGAGACCTGCATCTCTGTAAAAGGTGCACCAATTCTTAGACAAAGAACCTGGCGCAGACCATGCGTTGGTGATGGCCACTGAGAAAGCTTCTGAAGAAGAAGTAGGTTGAGAAGAATCCTAGCTAAGAGGGCCTATCAAGAGCAACCCTTTTTAGAAAGAGATGCTGGGAGGCTGGGATACCTGGATTCAGATAAAAATGTCACTCTCTTAAAATAGGGCATCATGTCTTTGCTGTAGTCAATCCTGCAGCCACCAGAAACCATCCTTGCTTGTGGTTTTCATGGGGAAGCTCTTCTGGAGTCAGCAGTTGAGGAAGTCTTCCCAAAATAATATAGTCTGATAGATAACTACAACTGATCTTGGTCAACAGGCTGAAATAGTATTGCTGTTAATGAAATTGCTCATCAAAGAGAGGAAGATGGAGAACTCAACGGCTCTTATACGTTCTGCCTCTACGTCTAAGCTGCTGTCTGAAACCAGCTGGCCTGCAGATAAAAAGTCTCAACCCCAGCCATGGAAGATGTCCTACTTGGCAACCTCAAGATCCTGGTTCATGCTGCCAATCCCAGTTCTGTAAACTAACACCTTGCACGTTGGAAAAGGCACTAAGTATTGGTCTTACATGACCAAGACAAATCGGCTACAGAATCCGAGACAGAAAAGATACAGGAGGAAATTTGTGGAGGAAGTTTGTGGACCAAATGAAACAAGACCATGTCATGGTGAAGGGACGATGAAGACCAACCGCAAGCCTGCATAGATGGTTCTCGAATTCAGGAAGAGTTGCTTCACAGTTCCTCAAGTTTGCTTATCTGCTGAAATACTCCAGCAATATGTCTGTTCAGACAGTAACATCATCCTGCTTGCTGATCCAAGTCTGGCTTCTCAATCAATTCCGATCACTTAGTATACTTTGGGCGAGAGGAGTCCATTCCCTGCAATATTCTTTATTTAAAACATTTATGTGCCGGTAGCCCTCCACTTCCAACAATTCATTAAGTGACCGTTTGAAGTCACGACGGCACTGAAAAAAGTGACTGATGACCATTTTTCAGACTTATGACCAGTGTAGCATTCCCCACAGTTACAGATTTACATGTGGATGCTTGGCGACTGCTTCACATTTATGACGGTTGCCGTGTCCTGGAGTCATGTGATCCCGCTTTACGACCGCCCGGCAAGCAAAGTCGACAGGGGAAGCCAGGTCCCTTTAACAACCATGTCACTAACTTCACAACTGCAGTGATTCACTTAACAACTGTGGCAAGAAAGGTCACGAAAGGGGGCAAATTTCACTTAACATATGTCTTGCTTAGCCACTGAAATTTGGGGCTCAGTTGTGGCCTTAAGCCAAGGACTGCCTGTATCTGCTTATCTTATCCTGAACCCAATCCGCAATTAAAATAAGTTCAGTATGAAATTGGAGGGATGCTAGCAGCAGTCTGAATGTTCTTAATGCCAGCCTCTCGCTGTTTACGTGATCAGATTTTCTGGGCCATCTCCCTTGAAAAATTAACTCTGTTGCTAAAGGGGACGACTCCTATAACGATAAGAATGGGGTGTGGATCCCCAAGTAGTAATTAAGATATTGCCACGTCTTCTCCTTAACATATAATCTGAAACGGAACAATGCAGTCTGGATTATAAATGTAAATGAAAGCTGCAATGTGGGCAGTATCTTCTACAGCAGGGGTCCCCAACCCACGGTTTGTGGACCGGTACCGGGCTGCGGCATACCAGCAACCGGTCCGCACAAACAAGCAAAGTCCCATCCACGGGATGAAGGCAGCACACAAAAAAAGCACACACCCTCCAGTCCGTGGAAAAACCTCTCTCCACGGAACCAGTCCCTGTTCTACAGGACTCAGATTTCTGTTTTGCTCTAATGAAGAACTTTCTTCCTATTTTTTCCCCCAAGAGAAACAATAGGGCAGGGTTGAAAGTAGGTGTTTATGCTCCAGATTACAGGACCGTTCTAGAAAGAAAGAATTCACAGAATATCCCAAAAGTGCTTTTTCAAAAGACAACCAGACTTCATTTTTGGTTTCACTTCTCATCCAAGAAGCTTCTTCAGTTCTGACTGAATCCATCCCAGCACTTCTTAACACCATCCTTTGGTGATCTTGAATGACTCTGAATCTGCTGCCAGGAGAAGACCTAATTCGTGGCAAACTGCTAATAGCAAACATGGCAGAGATGAAAAGTAGAGGATGAAACTGTTTGGCTAAATATATTCAGATTGGATCTCTCCAGTGCTCGGACTGAACGACGTTTTCCGATTGTTCATATGATGTCTTTTACTTCACTGAGATGGGATATAATTGAAAGAAATATTAGATAATTTTACTTCCACGGTTAAAGCCCTATAATTTCACAGTTGGATCTGGGCACCTGTCACTGAAGTCTTTGAGGGCTACTTCAGCATTCTTCTAAACAATGAACTTGGAACAGAGAAGAGGTAGATTTTAATATGCTGGGCATAACTGCAATTTGTTATTTCATTTCTCTCTCTCTCTGATGTGAATTTTAAGATCTCTCAGCCTACACAACTGATTTAAGTCTTTAGGGGCTTTGAGATACCAACCTCCTAGAACAGATGATTCTTTCAAAGGTCTTCAAGATGTTCTGGAGTCTCTTATAGCAAGCAACAACCCCTACAGGGATCTTTTTGAGTGAGTGCGGTGATTGTTTCTACTTTTGGAACAAGTAAAAAAAAGTAGTAATTTGGGGACCTAGAATCTGTGCTTCTAAAACATTAATGTCCAGCTGATGTGAAATTTTATTCAAGAACTTAAGACTTGGGCATGGTCCAAGAGATTAGGAATGGTCTTCCAGAAGGGTCTTACACAATTTTGTGAACAATTTCAGATGCGGTCCCCTCTTCTCTAGAGATTCTGTGCTATTTATCATGGGAATGGACAAGAGGTACCAAATAAAAAGTCATTGTAGATGATTGTAGGCCTCCAAAGAAATCTTCTTCTTAGCTTTGGTATCTTTGCGCCTTTTTTCAGGCAGAAGGTGGGGATTGAATGTCATTAGCTTGTGCTTTGTTCTGGGTCTTTGCTAAGTTCCTCTCTGCTCCCACTAGAATGTCTAAATGAGTTTCTGTAAAGTCCCCCTTTATAGAAGGGGGACTATAGTGAAGGCTATGGTCTTCCCAGTTGCAATGTATGGCAGTGAAAGTTGGACTATAAAAAAGGCTGAGCGCCAAAGAATTGAGGCCTTTGAACTCTGGTGCTGGAAAAGACTCCTGCAAGTCCCTTGGACTGCAAGGCGATCAAACCAGTCAGTCCTAGAGGAGATCAACCCTGACTGCTCTTTAGAAGGTCAGATCCTGAAGCTAAAACTCAAATACTTTGGCCACCTAATGAGAAGGAAGGACTCACTGGAGAAGAGCCTAATGCTGGGAAAGATTGAGGGCAAGAGAAGAAGGGGACGACAGAGAATGAGGTGGCTGGATGGAGTCACTGAAGCAGTAGGCGTGAACTTAAATGGACTCCAGAAGATGGTAGAGGACAGGAAGGCCTGGAGGAACGTTGTCCATAGGGTCGCGATGGGTCGGACACGACTTCACAGCTAACAACAACAAAGTCCCCCTGTTCTGTAGGAGAAGGAGCTGAGCTAGAAGGTGGGGTTAAAAGTCCCATCAGCGTAGCCACAAGAGGCATATGAGGATTCTCCCTTGAATTCCATTGACGCTTGTTGTTGTTGTTAGCTGCGAAGTCGTGTCCGACCCATCGCGACCCTATGGACAACATTCCTCCAGGCCTTCCTGTCTTCTACCATCTTCTGGAGTCCATTTAAGCTCACGCCTACTGCTTCAGTGACTCCATCCAGCCACCTCATTCTCTGTCGCTTATCTAGCACCAATTTAGCTTTGACCATTACAGGTGCAATAACAAACTCTTCTGGGATTCGAACTCAACAAATGCTCCTGGTTATTAGCACTTGATATGTTCAATGCTGCTCTTGTTTATAGGAAAGATGAAAACCTGGTTGGTCTGGCAGATGTTTCCATTTTCCTCTTGGAGGTGGAAAAGGATGGCCGTTGCTTCCCAACACTGAACCAAGTCTGTAACAGAAGGCAGAATGAAGTCATCCCTAATCCAAGCAACCTTACAGCTGACTCCCAATAACTGCTTATCTGTATGCCTTCCAAAATCCTCCGTGGAGAAGTAGAAGGAAGTAGATAGATCTGGGAAAGGAATCACAAGGCCTTATAGTAAGGCACAGCTCTTAAAAAACATCAGGAAACCAACCAATCCAGCCACTTGCCCAAGTTGGATCATTCTAAGACCGAAATGCTAAGGAAAGGAAAGGTTGATTCAGTCTTCCTACCAAGAAGAGGTTTTTATCCCAAAGATAAAGTCTGACCTCCTAAACTTTGGAGAGAGAAAGGATTTGAGCTTCCTACAGATTTTGAACATCCACAATATTCTGGGTTACAAAATAGCCAGGATGGAATTAAGACAAGGAGGAGAGTTCGTTCAAAGAATGAAGGGCAATTTCCTACTTCTCCAGGTACAATGAAAGAGAAACAGATTAACAGAACGTAAATTTGTGAGATTGCCATGTGGGCCTTTCCCTCTCCAGGAAGAACCTCTGATGTATTCCCCGCATTTTTTCCCCCCAAGAACGTACCACCCCACCACTCTGTTCTCTCTCTTTTAGGCTGTTCCGACTGAAAAAAAAAATATTATTACATATTGCTTCTTTTGTCCCTAATCAGCTTTTTTCTCGGCTGACCAAAAATTGAATTTCACCACCCCCAAGGGCTCCTGGGTTTTACCCTCACTTCTTGAGGTCATAACAACCAGGTCTTGTTGTCTCTTTGGTAAAATAAAACACACACACACACACACACACACACACACACACGCACGCACGCACATACAGGCACGCACACACAAACGTACAAAAGCAACACACTGCCCAATACGCTTCTGGCCCACAACGTCTGGCATGAAAAGTGTCTGTTCAGAAGGAAGCATTGGTGGTGAGCTTTCTGCTCATTGGAAGTTGGGTAGTCCCTTGTTTTTTTTTTTTGTTCTCCTTCTGGTGCCCCCCCCCCTTCTCATACTGTTGTTGCTGGGCCATACCGAAACAAGAGAGGGGACGTGTCTTTGATTCGGACACAGAATCTCCCGTTGGGCCAGGTCTTTTGAAGCGAGAGGGGGAGGAAATTGTTGGGGAGCCACTGTTCCACGTCATCCGATACGAACAGTAATGCAAAGTGGCTCAACTGCTCTTCGCTGTAGCAGACGGAGTTGGTGTTTCCCAGGACTTTGCGCGAGACCTCGTTCGTCTCCTGGACCACTAGCTTCACCACGTCTTCTGCCGACATCTTGTTAGTGAGGGGCAGCTGTGGAAAAAAAAGAGAGAGGGAGGTGAGACAGAGAGGAAGGGGTGAGAGAATGAGGGTATTTTCCAAGAAGTTGCTTAAGAGCGCACAGAAGAGCGACAAAAATGTTGAGGGGACTGGAGGCTAAAACATATGAAGGAATTGGGTAGGCCTAGTCTGATGAAAACAAGGACCAGGAGAGATATGATAGCGGTGTTCCAATATTTGAGGGGCTGCCACAAGGAAGAGGGGGTCAATCTATTCTACAAAGCACCTGAAGGCAGGACAAAGAAGCAATGGATGGAAATTGATCAAGGAGAGAAGCAACCTAGAACTTAAGAAGAAATTTCCTGACAACGAGAGCCATTAGTCAGTGGAACACCTTGCTTCCAGAAGTTATGTGTGCTCCAACACTGAAGCTTTCTAAGAAGAGATAGGACAACCATTTGTCCTGTCTAGAAGATAGATAGAAGACCTCCAAGGTCCCTTCCAACTCTGTTACTCTGTTATTACCTAGATAGTACATTTATCAAATTAGAACCTCGTATTTTTTTTGTTTTGTACTTTCTTACAATGTGTATTCTTGGTTTTTCTCTCTCCCAAGACATTTTGCAAAGCGGAAACTCCAGCACATAGAACCACGTCTAGATGCAATCTCAGACTTTGTCACGAAACTAAGAGACTTCTGCTCCTTCTGGCTTACTGACGCCGAGGAGAAGACCCAAAACTAAAAGAGGGACAGGGCTGCCTCAGTCTTGGGAAAAGCCGTGATTTCCCCGCAAGCATTCCTTCATTCTCAACATTGCACCACGACGCTGATCAAGGGGAACCGGGAATTGAAGGATACCTTGACGCTGCTTTCTTTGGAGAGCCCCGTTTCATATTGAGCGCACACGCGTACGATGAAAGAACCTGGCAACCTGGCCCGGTTTGCTACTTGTTCCGGCTCAGAGGCCTCCCGGAAGGTCTGAGTCCACTCTACTGAACGTGTCCGAAACATAGCCCCCGAGCTCTCGGCGTGCCAATCATGGCTGGAGCTGAAAGCCGACTTCGCTACAGTTGGCACAGGGCTGGAGTGGGCAGCAGTCCTACTCTCTGTCGGGGAGCTGTCCACCGAGCCAGGGCAAGACTTCCTGGTCCCGTGGCAAAAGGGCTTGGGGAAATCCAGACTGCTGGTCCGGACGCAGTAGGCCTGCCTTTTCTCCGTGATGCGCAGCAGTTCGATTTGCCGGCTGGGAAGCACGAAATCGCTGTCGTATTGCTCGGAGAGGGACTGAGGCACCTTAGGAGGCAAGGCGGGCATCTTGAGCTCATGGCTCTGGAGGACATCCGGGGCGCTGTCCCGCAAAGGGCGGGGAGTTCTCCTCCTGTAGCATTCAAGTCCCGAAGACGAGTAGACCAGGTCCAGTTCTCGAGGGCTCTGGGCGCTGCTGGAGTCATAATCGCTGTCGGTAGCTAAGAATACTTCCGAGGAGCCCTCCTCATCCGAGACCCCGTGCGAGTCTGCAAGGAGAAGGTACAAAGGTCACTGCAGCCTCTCTCTCTCTCAAACCCCCCCCCCCCCAGTTTTCAGGTATCTGCCAAGGACAGGCAGTACTCGACTGATGGCCTTTCGTTTAGTGGCTGCTTGAAGTTACAACGGCAATGAAAAAAGCGAGCTACGACCGTTTTCCGGACTTACGACCTTTGCAGCAACCCCCAAGGTCATGCGCTTGGCAGATGACTCATATTTATGACGGTTGCAGTTACATGGGGTCACGGGACCCCTCTCTGCGACCTTCTGACAAGCAAAGTCCATGGGGAAGCCAGATTCACTTAATGACTTTGTTACTAATTTAATAGCTGCAGTGTTTCACTTAACAACTGTGGCAAGGGAGGTCATCAATTGGGGCAAAACTCACCTAACAACTGCCTTGCTCAGCAACAGTAAATCTTGGGCTCAATGGCTTTTTGATTTGGTTCGTTCAAATTTGTAAATTTTGTTTGACAGATAGAGAGACAGAGAGATAGAGAGAGAGAGAGAGAATATATATAGACTGACTTGAGATAGATAGTGATAGATAGACAGAGATAGACAAACAGATGAAGATAGATAGATAGATAGATAGATAGATAGATAGATAGATAGATGGATAGAGACATATAGAGATATAGATAGATAGATAGATAGAGAGAATATATAGAGATTGAGTTGAGATAGAGAGAGAGAGAGAGAGAGAGAGAGAAAGAATATATAGATTGAGTTGAGAGATAGATAGATAGATAGATAGATAGATAGATAGATAGATAGATAGATAGATAGAGATTGAGTTGAGATAGAAAGAAAGAAAGATAGAATATATAGAGATTGAGTTGAGAGATACATATATAGATAGAAAGAAAGTAGATAGACACTGAGGAGAGATAGATAGATGATAGATAGATAGATAGATAGATAGATAGATAGATAGATAGATAGATAGATAAATAGATAGATAGATAGAATATATATTGAGGTGAGAAAGAAAGAAAGTATATAGACTGAGTAGATAGATAGATAGATAGATAGATAGATAGACAGATAGATAGATAGATAGATGGATAGAGAGACATATAGAGATAGATAATAGATAGATAGAGAGATAGAGTATATACAGACTGAGTTGAGATAGATAGATAGATAGATAGATAGATAGATAGAGATGGATAGATAGAGAGATAGAATATATAGAAACTGAGTTGAGAGATAGAGAAACAAACAGATGTAGATAGATAGATAGATAGATAGATAGATAGATAGATAGATAGATAGATAGATAGATAGAGATAGACATAGACAGATATAGAGAGAGATGGAGAGAGAGAGGGAGGGAGGGAGGGAGGATAGAGATTAATCCTACTTTTTCTGGAGAGTTTCAATAGCCAATTTTAAGGCAGAAGTCCACCTTAAAAAGAAGAGGCATCCAACTGGTAGCCTACGAGGTCCCCTGTGAAATCGCCACACACACTCACCAGAGTTGAGCTTACGGCTCATTTCAGGAGACGGGGTTGGTGAGGGAAGGAAGTCCAAGTGAGAAGAGGTCGACTGAGTTGTCTCGTTTTGTGCTGTGCTCGATTCTTTGATGAACCACACAAGTGGGAGGCCACAAGATGGTTGTTTGTACCGGGCATGTTGCAAGGCATCCATCATCCAACGCATTTCTCGCCAAATCTCTTCCATTTGCTGCCCAAGAAACGGGAGCCCAAAGAATCAGACATGAATTTCAGAGAGCTGCGAGACCACACATTTGCCACACTTTGCCTCTCGTGGGTTTCTGGTAGAAACCCCAACGGTGTTCAAAAGCACCATCATCCAAAGCCCAAAGTGGAAGTTACAATGTGTTAAGACGCTCCATTAAAAAGAGGAATGGGTGGTACACGGCAAAGCCAAGCCATTATGTTGGAATGCCGACTGTTAACAGGAACAAAATTACATCAGTGCTTCCTCGATCTCAAACCAGCCTTGATCAGTACTTAACTTGGCTAGGAGTTGTTTTGTACAGATATGCCTCAACTTATGAGAGTTCGTTTAGTGACTGTTCTGAGTTACAACGGCACTGAAAAAAAGTGACTTATGACAGTTTTTCACTCTTTACTACCATGGCAACCTCCCCACGGTCACGTGATCAAAATTCAGACAGTTGCAGCGTCCTGGGGTCATGTGATCCCCTTTTGCGACCTCCCGACAAGCAGTGACAATGGGGAAGCCAGAGTCACTTAAACAACCACGTTACTAACATAACCACTGTGATTTGTTTAACAACGGTGGCAAGAAAGGTTGGAACCTGAGGTAAAACTCACTTAGCAACTGCCTCACTTAACAATAGAAACGTTGTGGTCAGTTGTGATCGTACCGTACTGCGGTAGATTGAGTTGGTGGCATGCTAGCTTTTATGTTTTCCTGCATTTAATTAATGTTTTTTTAATTTCTTTTATATATTTTTGCTTTTTTAAATACACATTTTAGCTTTTAAAAAAAAGTTTTTAACCTCATGTGTTTTATATTTTTTGGCTTTTTTAAAATGTTTTTTAACCTGGTGTATTTTAGACCTTTAGCCTTTAAAGTTACTAACTCTTTATATATTCCACCCGTCGTAGGCTGATCTATGACCGTAAGGTAGATTTCATTTGATTAGTGCGGCCTAGATTCTATCGACACAAACTAGGACTTGCAGCTTGGGCAAGCGGTGAAGTATGTATCGATCCCACATTTTCTGCCTCATATTTTCTGCTTCGTATTGTTGATCGGGATTCTGATCATTCCGATAAGTGGACTAAATATTCTTATGTTGAAACGACAGAAATAAAATTCAGGCCTTAGCGGGCTTTTGGAGTTGTGGAACCTTTGATAAAAGAAACCGCAAGCTCACAGTTGAGCATCTGATCGTAGCCACGCAAGTATTTTTGTAACATCTGCACCTTATCTACCATAAGCCAGGTTCCTGTTACGCAACTAAGTGGAACTAAGAAACCTATGTATCCTTGCTTCAAAATGCATTTGGGGTTCTTCCATCTTTCTGGCAGGACTCACCTTTGTCCGGTGCTAAATAAACGTGTTACCTAGAGAGAGAACTTGGCACTCTGCCTGTTTATTCATGCCAAGCCACACCTGGTTCCTTGCTTCACAATACCTGTATATAATCCTGAACTTGTTGGTGCCGCTGCTTGGCAGTAGTTAGTTCGGAGTCCGAAAAGGCCTCCCTGAGGCTCTGTTGAGATAGGAGCGATTCCAGTTCTAGAAATGCAGATACTTGGCAATACTGGCTAATGAACTCGTGGTCATAAATGAAGAAGTGAACTAGAAAAGAAAGAGAAGGAAGGACGTGGCATGTCACGGAAAAAAAAGAAAAGCATCAAAGAAGCTGATACTTGCATTGATTCAAATGAAAAGAGCCCTCTTATGATTTTTGATCTCTAGTTTAAGTGGCATTTGATGATGGGAGACCGATTTATTGGTAGCTTCAAAACCTCAGCATCGACAGCTTTGTCTGTTAGTCCCAAGGTGCCTTTTTCAAGGGGCAACTGGACGTCCTTGTTTTTCTTTCAAGGCGTTTCGCTTCTCATCCAAGAAGCTTCTTCAGCTCTGACTGGATCGTGGGGCTGAAGAGGCTTCTTGGATGAGGAGCGCAACGTCTTCAAAGAAAAACGAAGTAAGTCCAGTTGCCTCTTGAAAAAAGCGCCTCGGGACAACCATGATCAGGAGGACTGAAAAATCTCCATGGACCTTTGCACATTAGTTATTCATTCTTTCCAGATCGTTTTTCTTGGTTCAAAAAAAAAAACTACATCTTTGTTGTGATTCAGGGTCAGCCTGTGGGTTCGGCAGTTGGGTCGGACGACTCAGAGGAGGAGGGGGGTGTTGAAGACCTTGCTGATGATAGCCCTCAGGCAGGCCCCTCCCACTTGGTCACCATGGAGACCCAGCTGTGTGAGCCTGACAGTGTGGATGAAGATGACCCACAGCTGGCCCTGTTCAAGGACACCCGACGCAGGAGGCAGTCAAGTAGGAGTAAACAGAGGAAGGCAATGGGGCTTCTCGGAAGGAGGCAGAGAGAAGCCACGCCCTGAACTCTTTATAAGGGGAATGTGTGGGGAGGGCTGGTTTGCTGAAAGCAACCGCTCGGATAGTGTTTCAAAGCTCCTGTATCTTGGTTCGTGTCTTGTTTTTGTAGTAATAAATTTGGCAGACGTAATTCCAGCCTCTTGCCGTTTGTAAAGGGGTTGCCTTTTCTGCAGGGCCGGTAGCAGGCTGGTACAGAACAATCTTTCCGTACGAAGTAGGGAGGGCATGCTTCAAAGAGGCAAAAAAAGTAAACTAAAAATCAATCTGAGTCAATTGTAAAAAAAATTGACCGCAGTGTACTAGTCTGAGCTTGGCGTGGGAAAATGCTTCCTTTTCTGGAGAAGAGAGAAAGCACAGTGATTTCATATAAGGAAAGAAAAAACACAGCAAAGTATAGCATGATGGAATCTTGCCTTCAAGGAGGAAGACAACGGGGTCTTAGGACAACTCGCTGTGGCCACCTCGCCATGGCTGAATCCAGCTTGCTGGGGAACAACCGGCCGCATACAATTCCACAAGGGATAACTCGACGCAATCAATGTCATCCGCCATTGGTCCTTCGACCCATTATTTCCATTTTTGTCAGCGGAAGCAATGTCGAAGAAACAGGGCGGGTAACATTTATCACATTGAGTTATCCTGCGTGGAATTGGCCACGGGGAGACGGCCGCTGTGAGACGGCCGCGGAGAGATGCCACGGGGAGTTGCCCACCGTGAGTTGTTCCATTCCGGAGAGAAGGAATGAAGTCCTCCGTGCAGTTGCTCACCTATCTCGAAGATCTGAAGAGGAAGGGTGAGGAAGCCAGACCGAGGTGTATAAGGGTTCTGGCCAGGAGCAGTGCACACATCATCTGAAGGAGGGAGTAGTAGAAGAAAGGAAACCTGCCGTCCAAAGTCCAGAACTTCCTGACTGTACAGCCGGAAATCCTTGGCCTGAAAAAAAATTCAACCATGGAAAATAGTTTTATTGGTGTGAAGTCTTACGTTGTAATTGACTTTCTCCAAGCTCCCAGTTGAAGAGGTATGAAACAGAGGGGGGGGATTCTCATTGCACCACCATATTTATTTTTTTATTGCACACATATTCTCCCTCTTTCTTTGCTGCTAAAATATTGGCCCAAAGTTACTCCAAGGTTACTCCATAACTATATGGTCAAGTGAGGGCCTGAATATAGATAGATAGATAGATAGATAGATAGATAGATAGATAGATAGATAGATAGATAGATAGATAGATAGATAGATAGATAGATAGATCTATCTATCTATCTATCTATCTATCTATCTATCTATCTATCTATCTATCTATCTATCTATCTATCTATCTATCTATCTATCTATCTATCTATATTCAGGCCCTCACTTGACCATATACTTATATATATATATATGATGTAGAATACAAATGCATTTTACTCGAGGTAGGAAGCAAAGGAATTTGAACGTTTACCTACCAGCAGAAGCTAATGTTTTAGTGGCCATTTCCAGGGCTTATTCAATTTCCCCCTGAATTAGTTGGATTGAAGAATGCCCAAATATTATGACAATTTAGGGCTGGTTAATGTTTTTTAAAAAATAAAATCAAATCCCTCCAACAAGAAGTTTTGTGGATTTTGAGCCTGACAAATAGACAAAGGATGTAGATCTGGATTAGTTAATATTTGTAAAGCTGATTTGCTTTAGAAGTGGGGCTTTATCACCGTTCAGGCTACAGATATGAGTCTCAGAAGAAGCTGTTCAATTTTTTATTTATTTTATTTATTTTAATTCCATTTATATCCCGCCCTTCTCCGAAGACTCAGGGCGGCTTACAAGCTTAGCAGTAGCCTTCATTCTATGTATATGCCTGCTTATTAGGGCTTTCACACACACCCCCAAGCGGCATTATTACAAAGTCAGCTTAATTGCCCCCAACAATCTGGGTCCTCATTTTACCTACCTCGGAAGGATGGAAGGCTGAGTCAACCTTGAGCCTGGTGGGATGCGAACCTGCACTAATTGCAGGCAGCTGGTGTTACTTAAGGAGGCATTAGCCCACTGCTCCACCAAGGCCTCACCCCCCGCCCAATGTAATATTTCTGGTCACATAAGTGGTTCTAAAGTTTTATTGTGAATTGAACATTAAAATCTGGAGAGACACTGAGAGCAGATTTGGCTGAATTAATAATTTAACTTTCCCCACAACTGAGGACATGCCTTACTGGCATTGCCAATCATTACAAATGCATACTTATTTATTTGATTCACGTCCCTCGTGTGAAGCTCTCAAGGAGAGGGTTACAAGTGGGTTGTTGTTCCCATGACAATAATTTACATCCTTTTACATGTGCGTTAATTGGATTATTGTTAAATGCACTCGTATCAGGTCATCAAATATCAACAAGGCATCAACAGGATTGACTTGCCCAAGATCGGGGCCACTGCGGCCTTGAAAAGAATCTCCATCAAAACTGCAAAGATGTCAATTTGGGTTCAGCCTTGGTTTTCATAGCTGCAAATTCAGAAGACCTTTGCCTAAACTTCATTGTTGTGGATTGTAAGAATAAGATGGGACCAGTTCAGACATGCTATAAAATCCACAATATTTCTTTCTGATTACCCCCATAACGTGGTTCCCACCTAGGATCTACCTCGTGAAGTGGGATGTTGACCAGTTGCATCAACTCTCTGATGGCCCATTGAAGCTCCTGGAGAAAAAGCTGCTGAGAAGTTTCCAGTTCTTGCTCCAAGGGAACAGGGTCTTCCATGCCAGCCAGGGTCTGCAGCCATTCCCATTCCTCTCTTGAATGTAGGAGAACGGATAAATGCAGAGAGGAAATCAGGGAAGTAAATGCCTCCATGTCCACCATAGACAAGTTGATACAAACAACGGGCTTTGTAGTGTTGGTACTTTCCTACTTCAAGCAGCAGACAACCCTTTTGCTTAACTAGTGCAATTGATATTCCATTCCATTAACTGTATACAGGCAATCCTCAACTTACAACCAGTCACTTAAACTACTTAAGATCCAGATTCAAACTTCTAACAGATCCCACTCTCCCACACCACCACCCCAATGTAGAAAAAGAGCAGGCTGAGCTGGAAGGCGGGGTTAAATGTGTCATCAGTGTGGAATCCTTGCATTGCCACAAGAGACTCAAGTCCAGCCCCCTGTGAATTCCGTTCACCTTTATCTAGTGGCAATTTAGATTTGACCATTGGTTGACCAGATTCTTGTGTATGGGTAGCGATAATAAAACTCTTCCTGTGCTTTGAACTCAGGGAAGGCTCCTGGTTATTTGAATTCACATGACCAAACTTTAGGCACTGGGCAACTGGACTGCATTTACGGTTGCTCGCAGCATCCTGATTTCACATGACTGTGTTTTGCAATGGTTGTGTGGAAACCTGGCAGTTATTTCCAGGTTTTGGGGTTTTTTTTGTAAAACCATGCCCATAGCAAACCACTGGTTTGGTTTACGACTTGTTGGGTTCATTTAACAACTACCTCAAAAAAGTGTTGTAAAGTCAAGTTAGTCCGGTGTTTTATGACAGTCAACAAGTTACAATCGTGATGGCCAGGCTCCATCACGATCCTAAAATAAAGGCGACCTATATTTTGCATTGTGTATACAATTCATGACCTGGCTATATTTGGTTTTAAAATTCCCAAGCAAATCTGCAGCCAGACCATCAGCCCAGTTTCTATAACTCTGTCTTAGGTCTCTCTCTCTCCTCCATTTGCCATTTTGATTTGGTCAGCAGATGAACTTGCAAAAAAAAATCTCAGCTCAGCCTAATCTGGCTACAGATGTAGAACTGCAGTTTGGAAGGGCCACCAATAAAAATCAGTTCTCTTTTGAAAGTCCTACCTAGATATGTTGGGATTGCTCCGTATTTTCACATGACACAAGATGTTAGGCAATTGTTTAGGCACCAATACTCGGATCTGGTCAACTGCACTGCAGAGCTTCAGGTAGCCCAGATAAAGTCCGGGCGGAAGCGCTTCGCTGCTGTTCTGGTGGTAAGCTAATTTCTCCTGGGGAAAAAATAATCATTCATAAGAAATGGCCATTGAGAGGATAGCCTGCTCTTCCCCTTGAAGTCTTGCTGAAATTTTTTTTCATGAAATCCAAGAAATGGGAAAAACACGACTATCAGGCACTAGGCTAGAAACTAGGTGATGGTGAGTTCTAGTCCTGCGTTAGGTGTGAAAGCCAGCTGGGTAAATTTGGGCCAATCACCAGGAGATGGTAAGTTCTAGTCCCGCCTTAGACATGAAAGCCAGCTGGGTGACTTTGGGCCAATCACCAGGAGACTGGGAGTTCTAGTCCCGCCTTAGACACAAAGGCCAGCTGGGTGACTTTGGGCCAATCACCAGGAGATGGTGAGTTCTAGTCTCGCCTTAGGCATGAAAGCCAGATGGGTGACTTTGCCAATCACCAGGAGATGGTAATTTCTAGTCCCGCCTTAGACATGAAAGCCAGCTGGGTGACTTTGGGCCAATCACCAGGAGACTGGGAGTTCTAGTCCCGCCTTAGACCCAAAGGCCAGCTGGGTGACTTTGGGCCAATCACCAGGAGATGGTGAGTTCTAGTCCTGCCTTAGACATGAAAGCCAGCTGGGTGACTTTGGGCCAATACCAGGAGACTGGGAGTTCTAGTCCCGCCTTAGACCCAAAGGCCAGCTGGGTGACTTTGGGCCAATCACCAGGAGATGGTAATTTCTAGTCCCGCCTTAGACATGAAAGCCAGCTGGGTGACTTTGGGTCAATCACCAGGAGACTGGGAGTTCTAGTCCCGCCTTAGACCCAAAGGCCAGCTGGGTGACTTTGGGCCAATCACCAGGAGATGGTGAGTTCTAGTCCCGCCTTAGACATGAAAGCCAGCTGGGTGACTGGCTTTCAAGGGCCAGGAAACAGCGAGTTCTACTTCTACCTCTTTCTACCTTAGGCATGAAACTGGCTGACTTTGGGCTGATTGCTAGGAGTGCGTGAGTTCTAGTCTCACCTTAGGCGTGAAAGCCAGCTGGGTGACTCTGGGCCAGTCACTCTCTCTCAGGCCAGCCCACCTCACAGTATTTTTTGTGGTTTCCCCAATAAGAGGAGTAACAGGCCTTTTTGCCGCCTTGAGTTATTTTTTTTAAAATAACAATGGTGGAAGAAAAACTATCTACCTAAATAAGTAAATAAGAATCCACCCAGGGTTAAAAGACAGGTGGTGAAAGGAGAAGCAAAATCAAATTGATCAATTTGAGTTAAAGCTTCGGCGGAATCCTTTTGTCTGTAGTTTCTTGGTCCTAACCCGCATCCAAAGTCCTCAAGAGACTGGGGAGTCCGCAGCCACATTACAGAGGATCAGGTCTTGAGGAACAGCCAGACCGAGGCTGCAATCTCGAGAAAGAGACAAGCAGCCTTGAACTAGCGCTACCTTTAGCAATTTTGGCCTTGGCTAATCCTAGCAACCCCTCTGAACAAACGCTGGATGCTCCAAGCGCCTTTTGTCTGTCACGCAAATGCTTAGCCGCAGCAAAAGGAAATGGAAGGACAGAGAAATCTCCCGAGGGGTCAGGAAGAGAAGAAAGGGATAGGCATTCGTTGAAGGGGATTCTTTGCCTAAGTCCTGCTCAAAGAGTTGGGAGAACAACTGTGACCGGAAGCGGAGACAGCAAATGTCTCCACAAGAATTAGCTGAATCCCTGGTGGAAACCTCGGCAACTGGAGACCCATTCTTTCGTTTCTGCTGAGGGACACATACCACAGGGAGAAAGTCAGCCATGAACAACATAAGGCTAAGGCTCTCCTGCCTCAAGAGAGCTTAGCGGGATCTGAATTTTAATTAAAAAAAGGGGGGGGGCTTAGCCCCTTAATATAGTTTTAATGGCAGGGTTTTATCCTGAATGATGAATAATCTCTAAATATAAGATTGATAAAGTCTGCCACTGGTTATCTATCTATCTATCTATCTATCTATCTATCTATCTATCTATCTATCTATCTATCTATCATCTATCTATCTATCTATCTATCTATCTATCTATCTATCTATCTCTATCTATCTATCTATCCATCCATCTATCTATCTATCTATCTATCTATCTATCAATAAAAAATAAATAAAATAAATATCTATCTATCTACTTACCTATCTACCTACCTATCAATCATCTATCTATCTATCTATCTATCTATCTATCTATCTATCTATCTATCTATCTATCTATCTATCTATCTCTATCAAATTTATTAGCCATTGAATTCTGTCTGGCCACTGGTATTTTACTTATTTACTTACTGACTTAATTATATATTGGCCACCCATCTTAGCACAGGTTTTTGTCCTGAATGATGAATAATATCTAAATATAAGATTGATGAAGTCTGTCAAGCCACTGGTATTTTACCCGTCCATCCATCATCTATATCTATCTATCTATCTATCTATCTATCTATCTATCTATCTATCTATCTATCTATCTATCTATCTATCTATCTATCTATCTATCTATCTATCTATCTATCTATCTATCGCCACTGGTATTTTACTTATTTACTTACTGACTTAATTATATACTGGTATGGGCCACTCATCTTAGCACAAGGTAACTGTGAGCAGCTTAATCATGTTAAACATCCAATGTATTTTCTGATTGGAGTGGAAGCCTCTTACCAAAATCCAAGCTCTCCTCTGGTCCACCCTAGCAGAGATAATCTACCTGGAGATACTCAGGATCTGTGACAGCCTCTGTATAAATCATTTCTCCTGCCATTAAGGTAGTATTTCTAAATCTTGGCAGCTTGAAGATGGCTGGAATTCAACTCCCAGAATTCCCCAACTTTGCTGCCTGCAGAATTCTGGGAGTTGAAGTCCACCAAATCTTCAAGCTGCCAAGGTTGAGCAATGCCACATTAAAAGTGATTATTTCCCCCTCTCCCCACAATAACTGAAGGAGAACCTTGCCTTTTCTGCTAAGAAGGCCCAATGAGTTACCTGCAGGGTCATGAGAAGGACATCCAGAGCTGTAGGTTCTTCGAGTGAAGAGACTGACTTGCGACTGGTCTGGAGCTTCAAGAGAGGGACCCAGCGAACGCTCTCAAAAGCCTGGTTGGTCTTCACTTCTTTTAGGGTGACCACCAAAATGTTCCCCTGCTTGTCTTTGATGGGTTCAAAGAACACCTGGCCCAGGTCTTGGATTCCTAGCAGACCCTACACAGCAACCGAGAGAGAGGTGACAGCCTCACATGGTGTATCTACTATAGGTTGGCAGGCGCGCAATGTAGTTGGGCGTGTAATCATCTAGGTCAGGGGTCTTCAACCCCGGCCCTTTTATGACTCATGGACTTCAACTCCCAGAATTCTTCAGCCTGGCTGAGGAATTCTGGGAGTTGAAGCCCATGAGTCATAAAAGGGCCGGGTTTGAAGACCCCTGATCTAGGGTGGATGTTTCATGTTTTCCTTGGTAAGAAAATGGCACAACTAGAGTTGTTCAGTTAACAACTGTGGCAAGAAAGGTCATATGATGGGACACTAGTCATTTAATGAATGCTTCTGTTTTAGAAACAGAACGGTTGGGTTCCATTCTGGTCGTAAGTTGGGCTACCTGTAAAATGGCACTGAAGTGACCATGTTTCACCCTTTTAAGATGTTGCAGGAGCTTAACTTGGATCTGCTTAATAACCACGTGATTCGCTGAACGGCCACAGCAAAAAAAAAAAAGGTCATCAAATCAGGCGTGACTTACTTAACCGTCGCCTTGCTTAGCGATGGAAATTCTGTTCCCAACGATGGCCGTTGGTCAAGGACAACCTGTGTGCGCTGGACAGGTGCGTCCTAAAATCTTTGGATCTGTTGTGTCTGAAAGACGCCGGTGTTTACCTGCATCTGTGAGATGGCCAGCAGCATCTTGAAGCGTGTTTGGAGAACGCATGAACAGGAAGACTGGGAGACGGCAACGCACTGTCGCAGCCACATGATTTCATCCCACATGCACGACACCTGCGGCAAACGCAACAGAAGGGTGTGCACAAATCAGGCAAAGGTTCTTAAGTTTGACACCTACCCCCCAAACTGGGATCAACTCTGTCAAACATCTCCTGTCCCCTTTTTCTGCCAAGAAGATGCTATATATATATATATAAGCCATACTGATAGGAAGATTCAAAAGAGGCTATTTCGGCAGGTGACACTTCACCGGGCCTCATGGGATGAAGGGAAAGAAACACTGCCGCTAAACTCTTCAATAACAGCAAATTAAAACCTCCTAAAAAACAGCAAATTAAAACCGGCTAAAAACAGTCATTATGCATCAAGCAGGCCATTATATCAAGTCAACAGCCTTAATTAACATATGGAGCCACTTTAGGTGCAGAACGCCTAAAGCCAGGGTGAGTGGGGGCGATACTTCACGTCTCCAGATGTTAATTGAAGCAGGAAAATCTGGTTCCAAAGGCAGATAGGTCTGAACACAGTGTCTTCCCCCTGGGAAGCTGTGCTGCAAAGGGCTTACCGATCGCGGCACACCTGCTAAAACCGTTAATTTTTTTAAAAAGGGGCTCACCTTAGTGAACCAGAGGAAGTCCTGCATAAGCAAGCAGGAATAGGTGTCATCAATCTCCACCACCGGGATCTGGTCTTCGGGGGTCACCAGAATATTGTCATCCTTGTAGAAAATGGAGGCGAGATAGAGACCCCTGGGAAGTGAGGAAATAGGTTGTTCGTTTATCAAAATACAATGTGTAGAAATGCCAAGAGAAAGAAAATAATTAGCATAGGGTAAAAAGTGAAAATGTCTATGGAGATTCTCCATCGTCCAGGTCATGGTTGGCCCAAAGGGGCTTTTTTTTCTTCAGGAGGCAACTGGACGTTCTTGATTTTTCCTTGAAGGCCTTCATTCCTTCATCCAAGAAGCTTCTTCAGCTCTGACGGCTTGGTGGAGAATGGAAGGATTTAAATTCCTGGCAGGAAAGATTTATATTCCTCTCTGGCAAAGAGGGCTAGCAAGCAGATGACTGCAAGGAACAGAAATCCTTCCATCCTCCACCATTCAGTCAGAACTGAAGAAGCCTCTTGGACGAGAAGCAAAACGTCTTCACCGACGTCAAACTCTTTTTAGATCAGTGGAATAAGGTAATAATATACAACCTCATTTTTTCCCCTTACTTTTACATAGTAATATACACTACCCATTTCTACGATGGCAAACCTATCTCATCAGCAAAACCCAAAACCAAAGTTTCATTTCCCCCCCACCTCAAGCGCAAAGTCCAGAAGCAGTTTCCAGGCAGAAACAAAACTATTCTTTTCTTTAATCAAAGCAGTCAATTTAGCCAACTCTGCTAACTCCATCAACTTTGCCAACCCTTCCTCTGTTGTGGGAATCAAAGCATCCTTCCGGAAGAGAGAATATACTTGTGAAGGATTCTCTCACCATGGATGATGGTATAGGGTTTCCTGCCTCAGCAGGGGGTTGGACTAGATGACCTCCAAGGTCCCTTCCAACTTCATTATTATTATGATGATGACGGAGAGAGACCTTCTCCCAACGTTTCCCCTTCGTCCTTGCATGTCTGGGAAATATTAGTCTTTTTAAATTAATAATAATAATAATAATAATAATAATAATAATAATAATAATAATAATAATAATAATAATAATAATAATAATAATAATAATAATAATAATAATAATAATTTTATTCAAATACAAATAATACAAACACAATAAATCTAAATAAAAAACCAGTATAAAAATACAAATATTACAGTGCACCCACCCCGCTGGAGACCATTTTTATTACCTATATTTCTTCTCCTATAACAACTAACAATATGCAAAATATTTCAATTGTGCCCTTACCCCATTCCAAAACAGCATATATTCCTGAGTAAAGTTTATTCTCTTTGCCTTCCCCCGGCACTGTTTTTATAATATCCTCCCATATTTCATTATAGTTATTTACTTTAATCATCCCTTTTTTAAGTTTAATTTCTGTCGTTAATTTATCATTTATTGCCCTGTTCAATATTTCATCATACCACTCATGTCTTTGAATGACCCAATTCCGTCTCCAAGATTTAGCCATCGCTCATCTAGCTGCCTTAATCAAATTTACAATCAATTCCTTTTTTTTTTTTTGCTTCATTTATATCTTGTTTTCCCACTAGTAACAGTAACACAATCCTCGGTGGCCTATTTAAATTTACATTCAAGGACTCAAATAGAAAGTTCAACAGCCACAGGAGCAGATACAAAATCTTACATTCTGGAGAACACCTTTCCCTCCCAGTAAATCTTCTTACCTTTTCAGGGTTTTTAAAAATTTGCTACCAGGATGAAAGAGATATTTGAGACTTTTGGAGACGGAATGTTTTCTGCTCTGGGGTTGATTCTTACAGGGTTCTGGAAATCAAGGAGAACACGTAGAAATGGTTACATATCCAAATTCTATTGCTGTTTTTTTTTTCTTTCTTCCCCTTTCCTCCTTAATTCTGGCTACATTAAAGGTGCATGAAGGAACCTGGAGAGATTTAAACCGAATCAGTGTTAAGACGCAGAAGACATATCTCAGTGATCCCAACCAAGATCTTTTAGCGCAGTGATGGCAAAACTTTGGGGGCTCGACGTGTCAAAAATTCGGAAAATGCCTAAGTCGATTCTGTTGGCATGGCAGCCCTAACCCTTCGAACACAAGTGGGACAGTTCTTCACATATTCATTTATTTGAGGGGGGGGGGAATACAGCCCTATCTTGTGTGCCAGGTCTGAGAAATAAAACGAATCAAGAGAGATTGGAGGAACTGAATATGTACAGCCGGGAAGGACAGAAGGAAAAACGGTGACATGATTGAAACTTTTAAATATATTAAGGGTGTGCATGAGGTTCTAGAAGGCAGTGCTTTTCTTACTAAGCAAAAATCAAGAATGCATATAGGTTCAAGCTTTATTTATTTAGCGTATGGCTGGTCACACACAGAATTAAAAGCACTTCATATTTACAAGTTAGAACAATTAAAACATTTTTTTTTAAAAAAAGAAGCAATTATAAAACCTAAGAGGAAAACAGAAATAACATTTCAGAGTTTAATGTCGAGTTTGGAGATCCAGTCAGTAGCTGCCGTTGTTACGCAGAGGAAGTCCTTAAAATCTTTAAAATCTTTAAAAATCTCCTGGGTATTGTTCAAGCTAACAGGAGAGAAGTTCAAAAGTAATTTTAGAAAGTATTACCTCACAGAAAGAGCGGTGGAAGCTTGGAAACAACTTCCAGAGAAGACAGTGGCTCAATTGCCAGTAACTGAGTTTAAACATGCTCGGGATAAACACATGCCCATCATCTGACAAAATTTTTAAAAAGTTAAATTAAAATAATAATAATAAAAAATAAAACCTCAAAGGGCAAGGGTTTTTTCTGCCATCAGTTTTCCATATTTTTTTTATTTATTTTTTATTTTTTTTATTTTTATTTTAATCCCATTTATATCCCGCCCTTCTCCAAAGACTCAGGGCGGCTTACAATTTAAGCACAAACCAATGTGCTTAGCAATAGCCTTCATTCTATGTATATGCCTGCTTATTAGGGCTTTCCCCCCCCCAAGCGGCATTATTACAAAGTCAGCTTAATTGCCCCCAACAATCTGGGTCCTCATTTTACCTACCTCGGAAGGATGGAAGGCTGAGTCAACCTTGAGCCTGGTGGGACTCGAACCTGCACTAACTGCAGGCAGCTGGTGTTACTTAAGGAGGCGTTAGCCCACTGCTCCACCAAGGCTCTAAGTGTGGTGCTATGCATTATATAAATTTATATAAAGAAATGCCAGCTAATTACAAAAATGAAATAGGAGTAAAACGAACTCATTTTTGAAGGGCCCAGAGGCTGAATGAGAACATATCTAATTGCTGCCTGCAATTAGTGCAGGTTCGCATCCCACCAGGCTCAAGGTTGACTCAGCCTTCCATCCTTCCGAGGTAGGTAAAATGAGGACCCAGATTGTTGGGGGCAATTAAGCTGACTTTGTAATAATGCCGCTTGGGGTGTGTGTGAAAGCCCTAATAAGCAGGCATATACATAGAATGAAGGCTACTGCTAAGTTTGTAAGCCGCCCTGAGTCTTCGGAGAAGGGCGGGATATAAATGGAATTAAAATAAAAAAATAAAAAAATATCTTATTCTCGTGTGGTCTCCAAAAATCACACGACGATAGGGCATGCTTTCAAGAGGTGTTGTCGGCTGTTGGTGAACACCAGCGTGCCACCCAAAACATTATGGTGTGCCATCTTTAACATGTATGTCATAGGTTCGCTACCACTGATCTCTCGGTATCTTTTCACTTTAACCTTTCTTTTTTATTACTTTCCTTTTCAGCTCTTCAAAAAATCTGTTTTTTTTTTCCATGCATCACTTCTGCGGCAGCCGTGTTGCTTTTCAGCTTAATTTTTTTTTTTGCCCCTCTTTGCTATTTATGGATTTCTTTCTATGTTTCTAACATTATTTCTACAGGTAATTTTTGCTCTTCAAACCTTTGCGTGCTAGCAGGCAAGTGACAGCCAGTTTTTAGCGCATGACATGCGGCTGTAAGATAAGAAGGGTGAAGAACAACTTAAAATGACTTTATTACCATATTACTTTAATTGTACACTACATTGCTGATTGCGTTCATCATAATAACCCTGTGAGGGATGTCATAATTATTCTAATTTAAAGCGGCAGAAAAATTAAAAGATAAGGAAACCTGGTCCCACTTGTTCCAAATGAAATTCAGGGAAAAGAGCAAAACAGCAACTGGATCTGCCTTTTTTTAAGATCTAATCTATTCTATCTGGTCAAGCTGTTCTGGGTGTTGTAAGTCGTTAAGATTTGATCCCACATTTCTCAAGAAGTCACCTTGTTGGCTGTGGCAATGAGACTTCCACTATTCTTGTATTTTAATTTAATTTAATTTTAATTTAATTTAATAATATTTCTATACCGCCCTTTTAGTCTTCTCCTCTTGCAAGGGGTCCTTTAGCTCTGTCAGAGCTGGGACTGGGTGCGAGGTTAAACATCTGGAAAAGGCCACAAGCTCTCAGGATGGCTCATCGGTAGCAGGCCCCAGATTTGAAGAACACGCATGGGAAAATGGCTTGAAGCTCAAAACATGCGGAGCAGCTCTTGAATCCAGGTCGTCCTTGACTTACAACAGATCATTTAGTGACCACTCAAAGTTACAACAGCACTGAAAAAAAAGTGACTTAGGACCATTTTTCTCCCTTACAACCGGTGCAGCCTCCCCGGGTTACATGATCAAAATTCAGACGCTTGGCAACTGACTCGTACTTATGCCGGTTGCAGTGTCCTAAGGTCACATGATCCCCTTTTGTGACCTTCTGACAAGCAAAATCAACGGGGAAATCCCGATTCACTTAACGACCGTGTTACTAACTTAACAAATGCAGCGATTCACTTAACAACTGTGGCAAGAAAAGTCATAAAACGGGGCAAGCTCTCAGGATGGCTCATCCCAAAAAGATGTTTTCATGCCCGCTGCTTTGCTACCCGAACACTTTGAAAACAATGGCCTACAGTAGATTTAAATGTACTTTTGTCATCTAAACAGTCTGGGCAGGATTAACTAGAAAGCAACCCATTAACAAACTTGGAATAAACCACGGAAGTGCTCTCCGGCTGGATGTATTTGGAAGTAGTTGGTCAGCTCCAGTGGGCAGACCAGACAGAGCAGTCAACTCTGCAGGAACACTACAACTACTTTTATTGAGATGGCTATAGTAACAGAAACTTGTAAGCCTTGATTGTGCTTTACCGCCAGACAACCAAGAGAGGGGCTTACTTGAGCAGCTTCCAAATACTATCGTGTTTTGCAGGGCTTAAAGACCGTTTCAACCAACTTGGCCAAGGTAACAGCTCCTGCGTATTTCCATCAAGGCCACCTCTATTATTCTCCCCAGCAGGTGATATATTAAATTTAACATGGTGTTTCTCAACCTTGTCAACTTCAACTCCCAGAATTCTCAGCAATGGCCACAATGGCTGGGGAATTTGGGGAGCAGAAGGCCACGGATCTGGACATGACCAACGAGGGCAAACACCTGGAAACAGTGGCGTGAGCAAATACTGGTATGTTCAATGAGAAACAATGTTTATAGCTTATCTCAGTCACACATGTGCATTTTTGGCATGTCAGGAAGGCTTGTTTCTCTGTAGCAATAGAGGAGAATATATGTAGTTCAGGATTGAACTGTGGTGCAGTCTGAGCGTGGCTGTTTTCTTGCAGACATTTCATTACCCAACTAAGTGACATCATCAGTGCTAGAAGAGAGTGGGGTTTGTTCTCTGTTTATATATTAGTGGGTTGTCCTAGTTAGTTTGGGTGGGAGTGTTGATTAGGCTGTTGTTTAGTGTTAGTACCATCTAGTAAATGCTGGAGAATTCCTGGAAGCCTGGCTCTCAGACAGATCAGCCATCAACAAGCACACAGAGATAAATGACATCTACATACCATTCAAATGAGATAACTAAAGTTGAAAAGGAAACGAAAGACCAAAACACCTCCTCATCAGCAATCAGCACCCAGATTGGCAGAGGTTAACACCAAAATTAATATCAGATCAACAGTCAAGCAATAAAAAAGGCCCCAGTCGAACAACTACCAAATCAGACTATACAACACACCAAGACTGACAGGGCAAACCACTTGTATATAAACAGAGAGCAAATCCCACTCCCTTCTAGAACTGAAGATGTTACAAAGCTGGGTAATGAAATGTCTGCAAAAAAACACAACCAAATTCAGAGACCACCAACGATCCCACAGTCCTCCTCCTCCCTCCCTCCTCCCGCAAACCTCATTCCCTTCTAGCACTGATGATGTACCCTAGTTGGGTCATGAAACATCTGCAAGAAAACAGCCAAGCTCAGAGAGCACCAAGGATTCCACTCTCCTCCTCCTCCTCCTCCTCCTCCTCCTCTCTCCTGAAAACCCCATTGCTTTCTAGCACTGATGATGTTCCCTAGTTGGGTCATGAAGCATCTGCAAGAAAACAGCCAAGCTCAGAGAACACCAAAGACCCCATTTTTCCTTAAACTGAATTATTGTTTTTGCCCCTTTAACATTTTGGCTCTGAACAGAATATATTTATTGCCAGCTCAGGTATAGACTGGGGAAAGAATAAAGGCTTCTGTGCACAAGGAACCAGAGCATCTCAAACAGTTTCTAAACTCAACTGAATTTTGGCCCCAACGGATTTGATAGTTGTTTTCGTTCTCTGTCTATCAACTCATTTCGTTTCCCACCTTTGTCTTCCCTCTGCTATCTCTTGCACGGTTCTCCCTGGATACTCCTGATGCTTACAAGCAGCCCAGGGAGAATAATAGTAGAACCCTTGGGAGCTGAATTCAATTACATTAAAGGTTATTTGTTTGGATTGGCCTCGACCTGCCATGTTCAGCATCCACATACCAAAGCTTGTTGCAACATCCAATACTGGCCTCCATTCAGAATGCTTGAAATGCTTTTCCCCGCCAGATCCTCAGACTGTCTTTAGACACGCGATACGACTCACCGTGACACACACAGTGTTGGTGCACCATCTTCACCTGGTTGAAGAGGTGGTCCAGAGCTTCGGCCTGTCCTCTCTGTCGCGGAGCCCTCCCATCGTATTCTCTCCAGTCTGGAGTGGGCACAGAGTGAATTAGGTTAGTGACAAGAGTACCTCATCAGTGGAAGCAGACGTTGCTTGCACTGATGGTGTTGCCTAGTTGGGCAATGAAATGTCTTCAAGAAAACCACCAAGCTCAGAGAGCACCAAGGACACCACAGTCCTCCTCCTCCTCCTCCTCCTCCTCCTCTTCTCCTTCCTCCACTCTGCAAACCAGGCAATCTTCTAACACTGATGATGTTGGGTCATGAAACATCTGCAAGAAAACCACCAAGCTCAGGTAGCACTAAGTCCACATAGCCCAACCCTGAGCTATGAATATTCTCCTTTACTGGTAGCGGGCTTCACTCCGGTTCATAGATAAAGCCCTAATAAGCAGGCATATACATAGAATGAAGGCTACTGCTACTGCTAAGCTTGTATGCTGCCCTGAGTCTTCGGAGAAGGGCGGGATATAAATGGAATTAAAATAAATAAAATAAAATAAATACAAACGTGGGCAATACAGACACAATAACTCAACAGTAGTAACACCACTGAGGGGAATTATCTGCGAGGATGATGCCACCATCACGAGATGACAGATCACAGTAACAAACGAGGTCATCTCCTTTGCCGTTTGTTTCACTGTTTTTCGAGCTCATTCTGTCTGCCGTCCTTCACTGGACCGAAGGTTCCCCAGACCAGCTAAGAAAGGTAAAATTCACCTTGTGCTCCTTATTGAGGAGTTGGCCCAGCGACTGAACAGCATGGGCAAATGCCTGGGTTACGTTAGCTTTACATTACTTGGCTCACACGCTCCCCCGTGCCAAAGTTTTCCACGAAAAAAGTTCAGCTCCATTAAGCTTGGCTGAAGCCGAGTGCTATTTTTAGGTATTTTAAAAACACCCAAGGAAGAGCCTTGAGTTTTTATGAGGCAGAGGTTGAATTCTCCTGGTTGTTTTCTTTTTTCTTTTTTTTAATTTAGAGGAGTTTAAAAAAAAACCGGGGAAAGCCAACAATAATTCACTTGCTAATCTTGGCCGTGTTCAACAGTTGCCTGCAACAATCAGGGAGCCGAATCTGGAGGGCCCAATCCATCGGACGCATTTCTTGCAAATTCAAAATGGGATTTTGGCGGAGTTTACTTAACACCATTACCTTTTGACCCCGGAAGCAGTCGAGATAGGTAGCAGGCCCCAGATTTGAAGAACACGCATGGGAAAATGGCTTGAAGCTCAAAACATGATGAGCAGCTCTTGAATCCAGGTCGTCCTTGACTTACAACAGATCGTTTAGTGACCACTCAAAGTTACAACAGCACTGAAAAAAAAGTGACTTAGGACCATTTGTCTCCCTTACAACCGGTGCAGCCTCCCCGGGGTTACATGATCAAAATTCAGACGCTTGGCAACTGACTCGTACTTATGCCGGTTGCAGTGTCCTAAGCCTAAGGTCACATGATCCCCTTTTGCGACCTTTTGACAAGCAAAATCAACGGGGAAATCCTGATTCACTTAACGACCGTGTTACTAACTTAACAAATGCAGCGATTCACTTAACAACTGTGGCAAGAAAAGTCATAAAACGGGGCAAATTCGCTTAGCAAATGTTTCGCTTAGCAACCTAAATTTTTGGAAACAGCTTTGGTGACATAAGCCAGGGCTCCTCAAACTTGTCCACTTTAAGACTTGTGGACTTCAACTCCCAGAATTCCCCAGCCAGTCTGGCTGGGGAATTCTGGGAGTTGAAGTCCACAAGTCTTAAAGTGGACAAGTTTGAGGAGCCCTGACATAAGTTGAACATCTGAAGGACTTTCTATTCATCTCTAGGTGAAATGCCATTCGGTGTAACCTCCATGAAAAGAACACGAGTAACCCTTGGTCCGCAACCAAGCGAGCACTTGTGCCTCACGTTACGACCTTTTTGGCTGCAGTTTTTAAGTGAATCATATGGCTGTTAAGCAAATCTGATTCCCCCCTCTCCCTTCTCCCCCCCCCAGTTAATTTGGCTTGTCAGAAGCCGGCTGAGAAATGCCGATCACGTGACCCGGTCTCTGAATTTTGATCCCGTGACCACGGGGACGTCGCAAAGGTTGTGAGCGAGTAAGCCGCTGTATAAGCTACATTTTTTCAGTGCCGCTGGAACTACGAGCGGTGGCTAAACTGACGGTTGAAAGTGGAGGACTATTAAGGCGTGCGATGCTTCGGTTCTTCCTACTTACTTGAAGGGATGGCATAGGCTGGTACGGATGTTTGGGGGACTCCCCAGCCCTTCATGTTGTAGGCAGACACCTGGACATAATAAGCTGTGCCCTGTGAAGAAACAGCAAAGAATAAAGATCCACTACACAACGAGAGGTGACAACTGTACCGGTCCCACGGTTTCCAGAGAGATAAAAACTGGGTGGGGGGAGAGAATTTCATCGCCCCAAAGACAAGAGTGGAGTCAGCGATTCTCCTTTTCAACGGAACTGGTGGACAAGGCTGGATGGTAGCAAGTGTGCCCAGAAGGGGCAAAGAATAAATATTCTATTTACGGTACTTTTATTTATTTAGCATAGGGCAAAAAACGTTTAAAAACACGTCACCATTGCATTCCCAATGAGCAAATGGGAAAGCATTTGCTCTTCTTTGCAAATTCAAAGGTAGGACTATTTATGGTGCGGCAGTTGTTAAGTCACACCGTTTGTTAAAGGAAACTGGCTTCCCCATTGACTCTGCTTGTCAGAAGGTCGCAAAAGTGGATCCTGGGACACTGCGACCATCATCAAGGTGAGTCAGTTGCTCAGCATCTGTGGCCACGGGGATGCTGCAAGTGTGAAAAACGGTCATAAGTAACTTTTTCCAGTGGTGTTGTAAGTAATAAACCGTTGTTAAGTTGAGGACGACCTGAATGCAGAAGAAACTGCAGCTTTGCTGCAGTGAGGAAAATAATTTACACCTCTGTAATAAGCCGTAAACCCAACGCACTTACCTGACATGGCAAGGTAACCCAACCTGTTATTTAAAGTCTCAAACCAAATATAGAATTTAACAAAGAGGATGAGTCTTCCCCTTGCAGCTTTGCAAATTACATACATGAGGTCCTGAAGCCACCACAATTTTGTCACGGATCTTAAAATGGGCACCCTTCGGTGCCAGTTAACTGCAGCCTCTGTCGCAGGGGCTGAAAATATACCCACCGTTCAAATGGGCGCCTTTGTTGTTACCCAAAGGAGACTGAAGGCATTTGGGGAATCTTTGCCTGCCTGCCTGCTACGGGTTGGGCAGGAGGTCACAGTGGAAAGGCTTTGGGGTGAGAAAAGATTGGGGTCAGTTGAGGTCAAGCCCTGAAATAGCCTCCAGGTTGCACACACACACACACACACACACACACACACACACACACACACTTGCAAGGGACGCGCACTCACCGAGACAAGGCCATGGATGGTGATCTGGAGTTTTTTCAGCTTGTCAATCACCATTTCGCCCAGCGGTGGGGAAAAGGAAGGAGAGCAGCTCCACTCAACTGCAATGACAAGAAAAGACACCCACCCATCCCCGGTCAGTAATTAGAGAGACAGTTTGGTCTAGTGGTTAAGGCACCAGCTAAATACCGGGAGATGGGGAGTTCTAGTCCTATCTTAGACATGAAAGCTGGCTAGGTGACCTTGGGCTAATCACCAGGAGACGGTGAGTTCAAGTCCCACCTTAGGCATGAAAACCGGTTGGGTGACTCTGGTTGAATCACCAGGAGACAGTGAGTTCTAGACCCACCTTAAGCATGAAATCCAGTTTGGTGACTTTGGGCCAATCACCAGGAGACGGTGAGTTCTAGGCATGAAAGCCAGTTGGCTGACCTTGGGTGAATCACCAGGAGACAGTGAGTTCTAGACCCACCTTAAGCATGAAATCCAGTTCAGTGACTTTGGGCCAATCACCAGGAGACGGTGAGTTCTAGGCATGAAAGCCAGTTGGCTGACTTTGGGTGAATCACCAGGAGACAGTGAGTTCTAGAGCCACCTTAAGCATGAAAGCCAGTTTGGTGACTTTGGGCCAATCACCAGGAGACGGTGAGTTCTAGGCATGAAAGCCAGTTGGCTGACTTTGGGTGAATCACCAGGAGATGGTGAATTCTACAGCCATCTTAGATATGAAAGCCAGCCAGGTGACTTTGGGCCAATTACCAGGCGACGGTGAGTTCTAGGCATGAAAGCCAGTTGGCTGACTTTGGGTGAATCACCAGGAGACAGTGAGTTCTAGACCCACCTTTAACATGAAAGCCAGTTCAGTGACATTGGGCCAATCACCAGGAGACGGTGAGTTCTAGGCATAAAAGCTGGCTGGGTGACTTTGGGCCAATCACCAGGAGACTGGGAGTTCTAGTCCTGCCTTAGACATGAAAGCCAGATGGGTGACTTTGGGCCAATCACCAGGAGACTGGGAGTTCTAGTCCTGCCTTAGGCCTGAAAGCCAGTTGGGTGACTTTGGGTGAATCACCAGGAGACAGGGAGTTCTAGACCCACCTTTAACATGAAAGCCAGTTGGGTGACTTTGGGCCAATCACCAGGAGATTTCAACTTTCACGCTTGGAACACTTCGATCGCTACTCCTGGCGAAATACCCAAAGGCTTACCTTTGTATTTGGTGACAATCGCTGAATTGACACTGAGAGGCTCCTGAAATGACACTTCGACAGAGGTGCTGCTGGCCACTGAAAGGTGGACATTTGTAGGTGGATCTGGAACTCCTGGGGGGAGGAATACAGCACAGATATCAGGAAAAGTGAGCCCGATGTTCGGAAGGAATATTTCTTTCATCCAAGGCAAACTAAGAGTCTAATTGTTACTCGCAGAGAAAACGAAAGAAAAATGTTGGAAAGGAAAGGAAACCTTGACGGAGATACAGAGATAGAGAGGAGTCTTTTGGACTCATGCTGAAGCCCATCTTTATGGAATTTCTCTCTCCTGGAACACGTGCTTTGGGCTGTTCTGTGAGTCGTGCTTATCTGCTGCCTTCCTATTGGCTGATTGGTCTGTTGATGGCTGGCTTTATTTATCTAGTAAATTTGTTTGTCTTCCATCTTGCTGCAAAGCCACTCTTTATATTGAACTCTTGTTCAATACAAATCTATCTATCTATCTATCTATCTATCTATCTATCTATCTATCTATCTATCTATCTATCTATCTATCTATCTAATCTATATCTATCTATCTATCTATCTATCTAATCTCTATCTATCTATCTATCTATCTATCTATCTATCTATCTATCTATCTATCTATCTATCTATCTATCTATCTATCTATCTAATCCATCTGTCCGTCCATCTGTCCGTCTGTCTATCATCTATCTATATCTATGTATGTATCTATCTATCTTATCCATCCATCCATCCATCCATCCATCTTATCTATCCATCATCCATCCATTCATCCGTCTATCATCTATCTATCTATCTATCTATCTATCTATCTATCTATCTATCTATCTATCTATCTAATATCTATCTATCTATCTATCTATCTATCTATCTATCTATCTATCTATCTATCTATCTAATCTCTATCTATCATTGATTTGTGCTTAAATTGTAAGCCGCCCTGAGTCTTTGGAGAAGGGCGGGATATAAATGGGATTAAAATAAATAAATAAAATAAATATCTATCATCTATCTATCTATCTATCTATCATCTATCTATCTATCTATCTATCTATCTATCTATCTATCTATCTATCTATCTATCTATCTATCTATCTATCTATCTATCTACAACGGAGTTGGTTGGTGATACAAGCCATATCCCACCCATTACAGCTTAATTAGCTAGGAATGGAAGTTAAGTTTCCTTTCAAACTCAAACGAGCCAGGCAGTGGCGCTTGGTTCAGTTGGCAACCAGTCTTGCTGCTCGCTGACTTGACTCATCTCAGGGTCTTCCAGAAGACATGCTGGTTACAAGCCACCGATTGCCATGACGAAACTTAATCTCCCTTCATGCTCAGGCAGCACACTTGGGAGAAATGTGTAGTTTCAAACTTCTGCCCAGAACAAAAGGGTTCTTGGAACAGGACTGCGAAATCTATTGTCATTGGGCAACCTTGCCTCCTAAATATAGCGACTTGCTTCAAGAACAGGAGACGTAAATCTTCTGACTCCCTTACTACATTCCCACGGGCTGGTGTCAACAAGAAGAACAGACAACCTCCGTCTTAGACATGGTCAACGGGATGGATTCTCATTCAATGCAGGTAATCCTCGACTTTGCAGCCATTCATTTAGGGAGTGCCTGAAGTTACAAAGGCACTAAAAAAGGGAGTTATGACCGTTTTCCCACACTTATGACCATTGCAGCATCCCCCTGGCCATGGGATCGAAATTAGGACACTTGGCAACTGGCTCCTGTTTATGATGGTTGCAGTGACCCTGGACTCTCGTGACCTTCGGACGAGCAAAGTCAACGGGGAAGCCGGGGGTCCCTGTGGACAACTGTGTTACTAACTTAACAACTGCAGGGATTCCCTTAACAACGGTGGCAAGAAAGGTAATGAAATGGAGCAAAGCTCGTTTAACAACTAGAGATGGCAATGTTGGTTAGTGCTGTGGCGGTAAATCAAGGACTACCTGATTGTGGGTGCTGGTTTGCATGGCCCTGGCTCCCCTTTTCTGACGACTAGTTTGGAAGGACTTCATGTTTCTTCCAATATTCCAGTGCATCAACATTCCCGCTCTTTCTGAGCGGTGGTGTAGAGGGCCTTGTTTTCGCAGAGACTCACGTGCATGCTCAAATCCAGCGTTCATGCGCTTGTAAAGCCGGTAGCGCCATTCCCAGGCCTTCAGCTGTTTCTCTTTTTCCGAGCTTTCCGCGTCGGGCACCTCGTTCACCAGCTGCGCGGTGAGGTCGTTGACCCGTTGTTCTGCTTCCCGAACCAGGGTTGCCAGATGCAAAGACCGACTCTCCAGGCTTACAACTTGGGAGAGAAAAGTAAGGTAAGGAAAACATTAAAGGGGAGGGGAGGAGAAAAAAGGTAGAGGAACAAGGAACAATCCCCTCTACGTAACGGAAAAAAGATTCTCTATGGCTTTGGACTGGGGTTTCCCCAACCTCGGCCCCTTTAACATGTGTGGACTTCAGCTCCCAGAATTCCCCAGCCAGCTGTGTTGAATTCTGAGAATTGAAGTCCACAGATCTTAAAGTGGCCGAGGTTGGGAAACCCTGTTTTAGACCAAGCGAATGGCCCATGCCTAGCAATTCCAGAAATCTAGGTAGTCTTCTCAATCCTTATTTCTTAAGGAGTATCAGGGAGATAAGCTGAGATTCAAATTTTTAAATAAAAGCAGAGCTACTTCTTCTGGTCCCTTTTTCTTTCAGATTTAGAAACAAGGTTTATGGGCAGAATCCATGGTCCATCTCTGGTGAGCCCAAACCACAAGATCTGCTTTCTAATTCAAAACAAGTTCTTGAATAACAAGTTGTACTCTAAGCCGTGCCACTCCTATTACTATTGATGATGATGATGATGATGATGATGATGATGATGATGATGATGATGATAATAATAATAATAATAATAATAATAATAATAATAAGAAGAAGAAGAAGAAGAAGAAGAAGAAGAAGAAGAAAAAGAAGAAGAAGAAGAAGAAGAAGAAGAAGAAGAAGAAGAAGAAGAAGAAGAAGAAGAAGAAGAAGAAGAAGAAGAAGAAGAAGAAGAAGAAGAAGAAAAAGTTGGAAGGGACCTTGGAGGTCATCTAGTCCAACCCCCTGCTCAGGCAGGAAACCCTATACAATTTCAGACAAATGGCTGGCCAGTCTCTTCTTAAAAATTTCCAGTGTTGGAGCATTCACCACTTCTGGAGGCAGGTCGTTCCACTGGTTAATTGTTCTAATTGTCAGGAAGTATCTCCTTAGTTCTAGGTTGCTTCTCTCCTTGATTAGTTTCCATCCGTTGCTTCTTGTCCTGCTTTCAGGCGCTTTGGAGAATAGCTTGACTCCCTCTACTTTGGGGCAGCCCCTGAGATATTGGAACACTGCTATCATGTCACCCCTCACCCTTCTCTTCATTAAACTACACATACCCAATTCCAGCAACCGTTCCCTATATGTTTTAGCCTCCAGTCCCCCAATCATCTTTGTTGCTCTTCTCTGCACTCTTTCTAGAGTCTCAACATCTTTTTTACATCGTGGTGACCAAAACTGGATGCAGTATTCCAGGTGTGGCCTTACCAAGGCATTGTAAAGTGATATTAGATGACAAGAAGTAGTAGTGGAGGAGGCGAAGGAAGGAAAGGAGAAGGGATTCCTGATCAGAAAAGAGTTGCCGCGATTGATTTATTTATTGAGCAGAATAAAACTTGCAACTCGAAGATACGGCAGCTCTGACACTCCTTTCCGTTTTGTTCTATTTTCTATTCTGTTCTCCATTCTGTTCTATTTTTCTCTTCTCTTTCACAGTCTGTTCCCTATTCTGTTCCGTTTTCTATTCCATCGTCTTCTATTTTTTTTATTCTAGTCTCTATTCTACTTATTTTATTCTATTTTCTCTTTCCCTTCCCTTCTCTGAAATACAGCGTTGAAAAATGGGCCTTCCTGCCTAGCAGAATTAGCACTAAGCAACAAGAAAGGTTTTGTGCTCCTCTTCCCAAACCACAATAACAACAAAACGCCTAATGGGCTTTGAATTTTAATATTTTTAAAACTGCATGAGCATCATTTGCCTTTGCGTGAAACTATGGCAATGAATCCACACCATTAACATATCCCGGAGGGTGTGTGTGTGTGTGTGTGTGTGTGTGTGTCTTGTGTTTTGTTTGCATGTCATCCCACGCACTTCCAGTTCTACTCCTAGAATTGATTATGCAAAAAAAAAATATCCTTTCTATAGCTGCACGCAGGTCCACGCTGCAACTTGCTCCAGCTACCGGGGCCTTTAGTAAGCAGCCACGTGTTGACATTTGCCACTATCGGTATGAAGAACCAGCAACTGGGCCTTGGGCGAAGCATATCCAGATAGGAACAAATGTCCCATCACACAAAAGATGAAGATGAAGAAGCGAAACGTCTTCAAAGAAACGAAAACGAGAAAGTCTAGCGGCCTCCTGAAAAAGCACCTCTGGGTTTTATGGCCCTTTTTTTTTTTCTTGAGCAGTTGCAGAGAGGAAAAGTGCCAAATGGCCAGTGGTGGGATTCAAATAGGTGAACCACCGGTTCTCTTGGTGGATGCCGCTTCCGGAAGTCCATTCTGGACCTGGGCAACAAAAAAAAAAATTAAGCTACCGGTTCTGCCGAACTCGTGCCAACCGGCTGAATCCCACCACTGTAAATGGCCGACAAACTAAAGCCTTTGCAAGCAGTCTGTGTGAGGTACCTGCCCCTTGCTCAACCTTCACGAACAAGAGGAGAAGACCCCCGTTGAGGCTTAGAAGGCAGATGTTTTATTCCATGGAATCTCTTCCTTTGCTTGACAGGCCAGAACAGAAAAAGAAAGTCACACCTCTTTCAGAGTTCACAGGTCCCATTATTACCTACGCTGACAGCTAGGCCTCTCCACGCTCTCTCTCTCCCGTGGGCCACCCAGCAAGAAGACGTGTCAAGGGTTGCGTCCAGCGCAACCTCTTTACAGGGTGTGTACAAGAACTTGAGGCACAATGTCACACTGGCAGGAGAGGAAGGCTACAGAGTGCTCATTCAAAGTCGCGCCTCCTTCTGTTCCCATTCAAAGGAAGGCTTTAACTGAAGGAAGGGCATTCTGCTCCTGACCCTCATTGTAACATACTAGCTTCCTCACTCACAAATAACTAAAGCTGAATTTTTTTTTCCCCTGCCTGCTCCTAGGCAGAAATCTTGAAAGGAAGACCAGCAAGCCAAAAATGCAGAATGGCAGAGTGACAAGAGTTGGAAGGGACACTGGAGGCTTTCTGCTCAACTTTCTGCTCAAGCAGGAGACCTGTTACCATTCTGGACAAATGGCTCCCCAATCTCTTCTTAGAAACCTCCACCGTTGGAGCAGCCCCAACTTCTTGGGGGGCAAGCCACTCCACTGATTCATTGTTCTCACTGTCTCCATGGTTCTGTGCTTGATAAGCTTCCATCTGTTAGTCCTTGTACTACTTTCAGGTGCTTTGGAGAATAGGGTGGCCCCTCTTCTTCGTGGCAGCCCCTCAAGTATTGGAAGACTGCTATCTTGTCACCCCTGGTCCTTCTCTTCATTGGAGTGGATCCATCCAGTTCCTGCAACCGTTCGTTGTAGGTTTAAACCTCTATACACCCAATCATCTGTTGCTCTTCTCGGAGTTCCTCATTGATTAATTCATTAACGATTCCTCCTCATTGTAAGCCACTAGTACAGAAAATGAGAGCAAACCCAACTCCCTTCTAGCACTGACGATGTTATTTAGTTGGGTCGTGAAATGTCTGCATAAATACAGCCAAGCTCAGAGAGCACCAAGGACCTCACGGTTCTCCTCCATCCGCAGCCCCCTTTCTTCTAACCCGGGTGACGTTACCTAGTTGGGTAATGAAATGTCTGCAACAAAACCACCGAGTTCAGAGAGCACCAAGGACCCCACAGTCTCCTCCTCTTCTTCCTCCTCCCTCTTCTCCTCTACTCCGCAAACCCCCTCCTTTCTAGCACTGATGAGGTTGCCTTGTTTGGTTAAGGAAACGTCTGCAAGAAAACAACCCAGCTCAGAGAGCGTCAAGTGCCCCACAGTTCAACCCTGAGCTAGAAATATTCTCCATTATTCTTACTATGAGAAACTACTCGGGGGCAGGTTAAGGATCATAAAGAGCTTCTGACTTACAATGAGGACTTTCCTTGGCTCCAGCCAGCAAGAGGGTCTTGGCAATGGGCGAGTTGTTGGTCATGATTGCGATGTCTAGTGGCAGGAGACCTTCGCTATTAGGAGTATTAAGATCCAGTTCCTCCAGACTGTATTGTTTAAGCAGCTCTTGCACCTTATCCAGGTCTTGCAACTCAACAGCCTCAAAGAGAGCAGCATTGCCTTGAAACTACAGAGAGGAACAAAGTCACACCATCCGGCTAGATCTGAGCAACATCTGGCACTCTACAGAAGACCTTACCGTGTTCTTAGCACACACACACTCACAGGGATGGGGGAAAGGAAGGTGCAATTCATCCCTTCCAAAGCCTGCCGTTGCAGACTACCGTATGGACACTTCCTCACTTGCCATTCACACTGGGTTGACTGTACAGCTAGTCCTTGGCTTACAACAGCTCGTTTAGTGACCGTTCGAAATTACATCAGCACTGAAACGGTCATTTTTCACACTTACGACTGTGGCAGCATCCCCAGGGTCATGCGATTAGGATTCAGATGCTTGGCAACTGACTCCCATGTAGGACGGTCGCAGTGTCCCGGAGGTCATAATGATTCCCCCTTTTTCAACCTTCTGACAAGCCAAGTAGATGGGGGAGCCAGAGTCACTTCGCAAGCATGTTACTAACTCAACAACTGCAGCGATTCACTTAACAACTCTGGCAAGGAAGGTCATAAAATGGGGCAAAAAACAACAGATTTTGGGCTCAACTGTGGTCGAGGACTAGCTGCTGCATTTGTCACATTATTCAGAGCATTCATTCATATCTTCGTTTGCAATTCACAATAAGTTGACCGTAATCAACGCATCATTCAGAGCATTCATTCATATCTTCGCTTGCAATTCGCAATAAGTTGACTGTAATCAACGCATCATTCAGAGCATTGAGCAGCCATGAACTGTACTGCAAGCCACGAATACGACAAAGCAAGGGTTGAGCGGTTCCATCAGCTTACTAAGTGTTCCTAAACCTTGGCAATTTTCAGATATGTGGACGTCACCTCCCAGAATACCCCAGCCACCCTGGGAATTCTCTTTCCCCAGCCAGCAAGGGAAAGATGGATCACAACTGTATTTGCTTCTCCCGTTCTCGTGAAACAAACACTTTCTCCTGGATCTGATAAGAGTTTGGCTGCTTCCTTCTTCTCATGTTATATGAACATTCCATGAATGAAACACTGAGATGATGTCAGGTGCAAGCAAGCAGAACCACTCATGAGCAGCTTCAGGCTGAAGCTTTATTGTACACTGCCTCTGTTGCAAGAATTTCACCAAACTGTCTGCCTTCCCTTGGGAATGACCAGAGAAAGCTTCACGGATTTCGGGGGAAACCACGTTATGCCATTTGTGGCTATACAAGGATTCAAAGCTAGGTCCTCACTTGACCCCTTCCTCCAGCCTAGCTAACAATTCCCTGATATCTGGAAGGAAACCATGTTTCCTTCGTCCCCCTTTTATTCTGGAACAAGAAGCCATGAACTTCCTAAAATAAACCCACTGAGCTCCTCACTCAGACCAGGTAGTAAAATCTATTTACCAGGTAGGATTTTCGCTGCTTCTCCTTTTCAGCTTTCGCAGCTAGGTTTCCTTCATCAAATGACATATAGTTAACTCTGAATTTTCCAGAGAGATTCCGATAAAGTCTCTTGGCGGCATTTGGGGATGACGGTCCCGGCTGTTTTCGAGCCTGGGCTAACTGCAGATCTCTTAGTTGCTGGGTCATTTTTGGTGAGGAAGACCTAAGGAACGACAACAACAAAGGGAGAATGCTAAATTAAAATTTCTTTTTTTAAAAAAAAAATATTGACAACTACAAATTGTAGATGAAAGTTGTTAAAGTTTGTTAGCGCAAAGTAGGTTTGTTGATTTGTTAGCTGAGTGGTCCTGCTGGTGAACAAATGCTTTGTCAACTCAAACGTTTGCTACAGCGTTAGAGAAAAATTGTGACCCCAACACAGCATTTTAAGATTTCTGAATATTTTTAGATGTCGCTTATATCCAGCAGCGCAAAAGAGATGTATTTTATTAAGTCCTTCCTTACAATGGACAAATGCTTCTAGTATGGAATTTTAAAACACACATATCTTGTGAAATGTCTTTTATTTTTATTTTAT
The DNA here is from genome assembly GCF_964194415.1 of Vipera berus. Classification (NCBI taxonomy): domain Eukaryota; kingdom Metazoa; phylum Chordata; class Lepidosauria; order Squamata; family Viperidae; genus Vipera; species Vipera berus. The sequence continues at coordinate 8,452,651 of NC_138216.1, forward strand.
TTTAAATGCTTTTTTACCAGTGTAAAACTTGTCCCCCGTATTTACAGCCAAGACCATATTCAGTAAGTCCTCTAACTAGTTAAAACATGTATTTAGAATAGCTTCCAAAAGAAAATCTGGGACTCTATGTAAACCAAAACAAATAAGAAATTAGAATAGATAAAAGACAAATATGGCAATAAGGTTAACATAGAACTTCATATCAGAAGGGGGTCTTAAGTTAAGTCTATTGCTTTTGCTAAATCTTTCTTTCTTTCTTTCTTTCTTTCTTTCTTTCTTTCTTTCTTTCTTTCTTTCTTTCTTTCTTTCTTTCTTTCTTTCTTTCTTTCTTTCTTTCTCTCTTTCCTTTCTCTTTTTCCTCCTCCTCCTCCTCCTCCTCCTCCTCCCCCCCGCCCACTCTTCTCTTTTAACTTTTGTTAACTTTGCTTTATCTCTCTTTTCTTCTCACCAACACCTAGGCACATACTGGTGTACCAGTTAAAGACACTAAACTAGAAACTGGGAGCCTAGGAGTTCTTATCCTGCCTTAACCATAAAGACAGCTGGTTGACCCTGAGCCAGTCATTCTCTGCCAGCCCTAGAAAGAAGACAACTTCCTGAATCTTCATTTCAACTTGTTTGGGTTCTTCTTACCCTGCGAAAGGTTAATGTTCCCAGCACCGCAGAATCATGTGAAAGTTGGGTGGCTATGTACATTTGTTCAGTGAATAAAAAAAATGAATAAATCTTGTCAAGAAAACTAGAGGGACCTATCCAGGCAAGAGTCAAGATGGAATTGAAGACACTCTATGCAATCACACTGCAGTTGGATCAAATGTAATCAAACCAAACAAGACACTTGCTGTATGGAAACAAGACAAGATTTAGAACGCAAATACTGGATCAGGAGCTGTAACGTTAATGCTGTAAAAATAAAAATAAAATATGCCCCTGCCTTACTTCTCCTGAAAAGGCCTGCAAAAGGACAGCCTCTCGGTTTTGCATAATGCTAAAGAAGCATCTCTTTCAAAAAAAACAACACCCAAGTTTAGAGACAGCCCTGCAGACGGTACTAAGGGAACCCCAACCGCAATCATTTCACGATTGCAGCGATGTTATCGGAGGCAATGTGCAATGAATTACATTATTTCACTTGTTTTGTTTTGTTTCAAAAAGCTTTGAAATACTCCAGTCTCTTTAAGTCTCCTCCCAGGCGTTTTTCTAGATGGGAATGGATGGGGAGAGATTAACCTGTCTCCCTTAAAAATAATATATAAATATATATACCTGTGCTTCAGGAAGGAATTAATGCCTTTGCACCCGTGCCAAGGGGTGGGACTGTGTGGCAAAACCTGGGTTTTCAGCCGCAGCGTAGTTTAGGATTACACAAAAAAAAGCCCTGGATGGCTCCAGACTTAACCATCCTCTGGAAGGGCCGTAAATGATTTGATCTGGCACCAAACTTAATCAGAGAGCGATGCATCTTGGTGTGGTCTCTGGTCCTTTGGCTGTGTGAAGGCAGCCAAGGCAGCCAATGGATGTAATTAGCGGTGAGGTTATCTGCATGTGCATCGGTGAAAATGGATGGAAATGACTCCTGGCTGTGGGTTTCACAAAGTCCCCAAGGAAAATTGCAGACATCAGATAAGAGCTTTGGTGGAGTTTACAGCTTGGGAACTGACTCAGGAACGAAGAACGGCAAAGAACGGGTGATTTTTTTTCACCACCACAAGCAGTCCTCGACTTACGAGCACAACAGGGATCAGAATTTCCTTTGCCGGCAGGATGGAGGTCTTGTCAAATTTGTGAAACGCCATTGAGCCCAGAACTGTTCTGTCCAAGCTGCAAAGTGTTTTCAAACCAAGGTGCGTTAGGGGGAGAAAGAGCAACGGTGCGTGCGCGCGCGCATGCACACACACACAATTCATCACCTATCTAGGTATTAGCTCAACTTACGACCACAATCCTGGTGGAAATCAGGATTTCTGTTGCTAAGCAAGGCAGTTTGTTCAGGGACTCCTGCCCAATTTTGTGCGGTTGTTAAGTGGATCACGCGGTTGGGCTTCCCCACTGAAGTCAGCTGAGAAGGTTGCAACTGGCGATCGCTTGATCCCGGGACACGGCAACTTTTGAAATACATGGTGGGGATGCTGTGATGGTCATAAGTGCGAGGACTGGCTGTAAGTCGCTTTTTTTTCAGGGCTGCTTTAACTTCAGTCCCTAAGTGCATGGTTACAAGTCGAGGACTGCTTGCATGGGGCAGATAAACTGAGGGATCCAACTGGTTTTTATACTAGAAATGGTTCTTTTTCATTTATTTACATAACCCGAAAACCAGGATTATGGAAACAGCACAGGCTGCTTAGTATAAGTAATAGTGATCATGTCACTACGTATTTTTTTTTCTAAAATTACACACATTCCAGTTACAAAATGGGTGTTGACATTAGTGAATTGCCAAAACTCAATACTGGCCAGTTCATACATTGACTGCAGCAGGTTTATATTTTTGTTTTTAACTTCCACAGGCCTAAATTTTCCAGAACTTAAACTGAGATGGATTAGGATTTGCTTTACACTTTCTCTATTTCTTAGGTTGCATGATGAAGAAACGAATTTCTACCAACTTTGCATGTGCCAGTTGCTTTAACTCTTTATTTTCTCAACGGTATGAAAACATTATCTTTGTTTGGTATGTCTGTGCAGAATCGTCTTAGTTTAAACCCTTATTAATTCCTTGCCAAAGAAACCAATTTATTTAAGGACTGCAAATGGAAGGGTAACATTTTCTAGGTTCACCAGTCTCTGGAAAATGGCATTTACCCAATCACAGGAAAAGTATTATATGGAAAGAGGAAAATTAGGGTGGCCCCACTCCATAATTTAAGGAGAAAGTATCTGTGCATGCAATTAATTTAAAAGACTGCATACATAGATTCATTCCCCCCCCTTGAATATTTCCTCATTCATGTTCTTTTTTGAAAGTTTAACTCTGAGTGCAGTACATTAAAGAGATTTCTCTTTTTTTAGTTGCATTTTTAGGTTAGTTAATCCGAGTTGTAGTTCTTCCAACTAGAAAACTGTTCATTCAGGGTACCCTCTAATTTTCCTGCTTGTTTCACAGCTTAAAAACTGTCTACATTTCTTCTTCTTCTTCTTCTTCTTCTTCTTCTTCTTCTTCTTCTTCTTCTTCTTCTTCTTCTTCTTCTTCTTCTTCTTCTTCTTCTTCTTCTTCTTCTTCTTCTCCTCCTCCTCCTCCTCCTCCTCCTCCTCCTCCTCCTCCTCCTCCTCCTCTTTGAAAAAAGGTGCTCAACGTGAACTAAACTCAATGTGGAAAATACAACTACCAATAGTAAAAGAAACAAAAGGCTCAATAAAGGTCATTTATGTATAAAATAAATATGACTTAACCACAGATCCGCATAAAGAAAGAGAATAGGTCAGTGGCTGGTTTCATGTCATATAGTGGTTAAGGCACCAGGTTAGAAACTGGGGAACTGGGAGTTCTAGTCCCACCTTAGGCATGAAAGCCAGCTGGGTAACTTTGGGCCAATCACCAGGACAGTGGGAGTTCTAGTCCTGCTTTAGGCATGAAAGCTGGCTAGGTGACTTTGGGCCAGTTACCAGGTCAGTGGGAGTTCTAGTTCCATCTCAGCTACAAAAGCTGGCTAGGTGACTTTGGGCCAGTTACCAGGTCAGTGGGAGTTCTAGTTCCATCTCAGCCACAAAAGCTGGCTAGGTGACTTTGGGCCAATTACCAGGTCAGTGGGAGTTCTAGTTCCGTCTCAGCCACAAAAGTTGGCTGGGTGACCTTGGGCCAATTACCAGGTCAGTGGGAGTTCTAGTTCCATCTCAGCCACAAAAGCTGGCCGGGTGACTTTGGGCCAATTACCAGGTCAGTGGGAGTTCTAGTTCCATCTCAACCACAAAAGCTGTCTGGGTGACTTTGGGCCAATCACCAGGAGACTGTGAGTTCTAGTCCCGCTTTAACCACAAAAGCCAGCTGGCTGACCTTCTCTCTCAGCTCACCTCACAGGGTTATTGTTGTGGCGAAAATAGCAGGAAGTGGAAGCTGTGTTGGATTTATTCACCACCTTGAGTTATATGTAAAAATAACAAAGGAGGGGATACACATGAACAAATAAAACAAATAACTAAGCATTAAGGTGGATCGTTTAGCTTTGACTTAACGTGGTGGACAACTCCACCACCGTGGCTTCCAAAGTATGTTGGATTGCTAAATGTAATGTGCGAACCCAGCCATTTGCAGTTGATTTAACCAACCATAGTCAGGAAAGCAGAGAAAGTCCCAGATCCTCACAGAAGAAACTGCGTTCAGGCTTGGTTTGTCTGGGGTTTGTTGGTTTGTTTTTTTTTAAATGTATTAAAATCGACCTGAGATGATTTTTATCTCATTGAAATTACACGGTGAGCCTTTCTTATGAATGAACCTCTTTCCAGCCCACTTGGTGACAGTTGGTATTTGCCGTGTCAAGGAAAGACACGAGAACAAACATGCTCCCTGATGGGGTAAATACTAGCTGTCATTTGGACCCGGGCAATGCTTGCCATGTGAAATGGGAAGGGTGGCATCAGCTTGTGACAAACTCTTTATATTAAAAGTCAACGTGGGCGCCGGGCCTCTGGTGTAGCCTTAAAAAAAAGTCATCATCTCTTTCAACGTTCCGCTGCCAAGTTCTTCAAAACCGCTTATAAACTAGTCAAATCATTAACAATACGAAACAATCGGGGGGGAACCCCCCCCCGCCCTGCAACAATATAAACCCACAGCATCTAATTAAAAAGTACGTGCCGGAGGACAACGAACCCGTAAGGTTAATTTGCTAATTTTCTAAGTTGGGCTAGGAGAACGGTTTGAATCGGTAACCGAACAGACCAAAAAGCCGCTGCAACTGTTAAATGAATCACATGGTCGTTAAACGAATCTGGCTCCAAGCTGGGAAGGTCCCAAAGGTCCCAAATGCTGCAAAAATGCTAGTTGTCGAGTGCCCAGATTTTGATCACAGGACCGTCGCTGCCACGGTCGTCAGTGTGAGGAACGGTCACTAGCCCCAGCAGCTTTTTCAGGACCGCTGTAACTTTGAAGTTACTTGCAGCACCGCCGTTAAGTCGAGGACTCCGCTTAGGTTCATATGCACGTAACGCGTTATTCTCTGACTTTCTTCCATCTGGCAAACTATTTCATCTTCCTACTTTCAACAGCCTTAAAGTGAAGCTGTTTGGCTTTCTAAGAAACCCTGAAGCTTAAGAGAAATCCCCTCCGTGCCAGAAGCAAGTTTTGTTTGTTCCTCTGTATCCTTAATGATACCAGCCGAGCTTTAAGAGACGAGGCCCCTACTTAACCACAAGGCCAGCAGGAGCCAAGCAACAGACAGTGGGTTTTGTGTGTGTGTATGTGTGTGTGTGTGTGTGTGTGTGTGTGTGAGAGAGAGAGAGAGAGAGAGAGAGAGAGAGAGAGAGAGAGAGAGAGAGAGAGAGAGAGAGAGAGAGAGAGAGAGAGAGAGAGAGAGATTTGGGCCGTCTACCGAAATAATCTTAGCATCGCTTATTGTGGTGAATTGCAGCAAGCTTTCCATCCCTTTGTATCAGAGAATGCCTGGGAAGACATGGAGACGCACAGGCAATGAGAAGGACGCCAATAACCATATAAACCTCCTTTCCCGTTATTATCCTAGTTCTTTGCATGTCAAGATGAAAAGCCCAAGACGACATTTGTCTCCTCAGCTGTTTCGTATAATGCTTTGATTTATCTCTTTAGAAAGCCGGAAAACCAGAGTTAAAGCTATTTGTACTCACTGTGTCACAGACCCAAACGTCTTTGTCTACCCAATGTCTACACCGGATTAGTCCAACTGGACCCTCAGATGCAGGGGGAAAAAAGTGGTGTTTGGCTTCTGCTGCCATGGCAACGCCTCACTTTGTTCATAGCTATTTCTATAAATCACTGCCGATCCGGTGGGGATGAATTGGGAGCAGCCCTGTGGAATGGCATCTCCCTACAGAGTTGTACAGCTCCCACCTTAAAGACATTCAAAAACCACATTACAAACCTATTCTCACAAACCTTGGGATGGGGTCAGGGGTGGGATCCAGCTGGTTCGCACCACTTCGGCGGAACCGGTAGCTAATTTTTTGTTGCCCAGGCCCAGAATGGACTTCCAGAAGCAGCATCCACACAGACAACCGGTTGTTCGCATATCTGAATCCCACCACTGGATGACCGCAGACGGGGACTGCAGCCAAGAAATTAAAAGACGCTTGCTCCTTGGGAGGAAAGCCATGGCAAATCTAGACAGCACACTAAAAAGCAGAGACCTCACCCTGCCAACAAAAGTGTGTATAGTCAAGGCTATGGTCTTCCCAGTTGCAGTGTATGGCTGTGAAAGTTGGACCATAAGAGAGGCTGAGCGCCAAAGAATTGAAGCCTTTGAACTATGGTGCTGGAGAAGACTCCTGCGAGTCCCTTGGACTGCAAAGCCTTCAAACTGGTCAGTCCTAGAGGAGATGAACCTTGACTGCTCTTTAGAAGGCCAGATCCTGAAGTTGAAACTCCGATACTTTGGCCACCTAATGAGAAGGAGGGACTCACTGGAGAAGAGCCTAAAGGTGGGAAAGGTTGAGGGCAAGAGAAGAAGGGGACGACAGAGAATGAGGTGGCTGGATGAAGTCACAGAAGCAGTAGGTGTGAGTCTAAATGGACTCCAGAAGATGGCGGAGGACAGGAAGTCCTGGAGGAAGGTTGTCCATGGGGTCGCGATGGGTCGGACACAACTTCGCAACTAACAACAACTGGATGGGATCCAGGTAGTCCTCGACTTATAACCATCCATTTAATGACTGTTCAAAGTTACAACGGGGCTGAAAAAAAGCCAGCCCTCGCTCTTGCAACCCTTGCAGCATCCCAACGATCAAAATTTGGGCACTAGGCTGATACTGGCGGTGTATTTACTGCTAAGCTTGTAAGCCGCCCTGAGTCTTCGGAGAAGGGCGGGATATAAATGTAATAAAAATAAAAAATAAAATAAATTTACGATAGCTGCAGCATCCTGGGTCATATGAGACCTTCCCAGCTGGCTTCTGACCAGCAACGTTACAAGCATGGTAACTTCGAACGGACACTAAACAAGCTGTTGCAAGTTGAGAGCTACCTGTAAAAGAGTTTGCTTTCACTTGCGTCTTTCCTATTTCCTGCCTCTTCCTGCCTCTTTGCTCTCAGTGCTACTTTTGAAGTCGCAAGTCTACTTGGCCTCTTACCAAACGGGCGCCAATTTATGTATCCTGCAGCTTTAGTCCCTGCAAGAAATAGGTCGTCTACCAGCCATTACACGTATCCTTTTTCACAGCTATTCTTTAGCAGTTGTTCAAAGCTACAATGGCACTGGGGAAAAAAAAGTGATGACTGACTGATCCTCATGCTTACAACGGTCACAGCATGCCCCATATGGTCAAAATTGAGGCACTTGGCAATTTCTACCACGGTGGCAGCATGCCAGGGCCCTGTGATTGCCATTGGCAATTCTTCCCAGCCAGCCTCTAACAAGCAAAGTCACTTAACAAATGTGTCATTCATTTAACAGCCATGGGAAAGAAGGCGACAACATTGGGCATGGCTCCCACCACCTTGTGTCAACGCTGCAAACATCGGATGTTTTTCCATTGACAACAGATGGAAATGTAGCCATCTTTTTCCCTTTCGCTTTTAGAGTTAGATGATGCTGGGAGGGGGCGGGGATGTGAACGAGAGTCCAGCTAGACATAACAACACTAAACGTAGCCTGAGAATCAAGGTTACTGAGCCCAGAGCTGATAAAGAATTGGTGGGCTGGAGAGCTGGAGAGGAAGCCTGCGCTTCAAGCTAATTGGGGAATGTGATTTGTGACTGTTAATTGGAGGAGGGAATTGTGCTTTGATACTATGTGCCCAGGGGAGGGGAATTCAGTTTTTGGCTTCGATTATGCAAGTGCCGATATTAGGCTACTCGAATAAAAGGTCCTTTAAGGCAGGCATGTCAAACTGCTGGCCCGTCGGCTGGACGCATCACCCTGAAACCGCGCCCACCCCATTGCCAGCAATGGGGGGAAAGTCACGATACGTCACGTGGCATCGCGAGTTTGACATGCCTGCTTTAAGGAAAACAATGCCTCGAAGTTCTTTTGAAGAGTTTCATCTGTCGGAACCGTGACACCTTGCTTAGCAACTGACATCCCGATCTCAATGGTTGTCATAAGTCCAGAACTACCTGCGCCTAGGTAGATGATGATTAATTAGATAGGTGGATGTCATTGCTCTCTCTCTCTCTTCCTCAGTTCTAATGCACCTTGGTTGGAAGCTCTTTTGGCATGCTTGCAGCTTGATACAAAACCATTCTGGAGCCAACAGTGTTTCACAGCTATTACTTGACTGTCCTTCCTTCAAGAATTTGGCAAAGGCCCTTCCTATGGCCAAGGGTGGTAGGATCAATAAATACCTCCTTCGCTCTTAGCATTCGAGTCATTCTGATCCTTCCATTCAAACCCAAATGACATCATCTTCCAATCGAGCCACACAATGTGGGCTTGGCTGAGCTGCCGTTCTAGAGGCAATGTGTTGCCTTCCTTTTGGCGCCTTCCTCCTGCTTCGCTGGCTAGCCTGCAGCTTTATTTACCTTCAACAAAACAGATATTTTAATTCAATAGTCTCCGCTGCTAGGACAGGAAATCACCCTGGCACCGTCTTTCTCCACCGTGAGCAGCAAGCATCCACGCTCCAGGCCTTGTGCCTCGTTTCGCATGATGTTCAGCCAGCCCAGATGCTTCTCCCCTGCAAACATTGGAGGGCTGGCAAACTGTCTTCCAGGGCAAACTGAAATCTGACTTGGGTTCCTTTTGGGAATTGGAAGCCTTGATTTTTCAACGGGGTGCGCAACCCGTTCAACCGTTTGGAGTGACAATGCTCTGTTTTTGCTGAATTGGATCTAGGACTCAACGGAGCAGGTTGGTCTCCTGCCAAGTCATGGATAGACTTAGAGAAGGGGCGTCCAACTGTGGCGACTTTAAGACCTGTGGAATTCAACTCCCAGAATTCCCCAGCCAGCAATGGCTAACTAAACCCTGTCTTGTATTCACTTTGAGAATTGGAAGTCTTGTTTCTTCAACGGGGAGTGCAACTTGATGGAATGTTTGGAGCGAGGATGCTGTTTTCGTTGAACTGATGGATCTAAAACTCAACGGAGCAGATTGGTCTCCTGCTAACTCACTGATACATTTAGAGCAGGGTGTCCAACCTCGGCGACTTTTAAGACCTGTGGATTTCAGCTTGTGGACTTAAACTCCCAGAATACCCCAGCCAGCATGGCTGACTAGGGGATTCTGGGAGCTGAAGTCCACAAGTTGAACTCCATAGGTCTTAATGTTTGCAAGGTTGGACACCCTTGATTTAGAGGTTAAGCGCCCAATTTTTGGGAGTTATGAGGTCAGAACAGTTCAATAAGTGATATGCCCAGAAAGGAAAGTTCTGCACCTCTTTAATAAGTAGGAGAGGATTGCTCGTCCTACGGTCTTAGGGAGGAGAACCCGGCTGGTTGACTTCAGTGTCCATCTCCTTCCCTTTCCCCTAAGTGGGGTGTTTGATGGGTTTTATCCAATGCATCACTCACCCCCCAACCCTTAATTGCCGCTTCGCATTAAATGTCGAAGCGAGGAAACATTGGGCAAACGTTCCTGCTATGGGAACACGCAGTTCCCTTTAATTACATTGTTTTTGTTTGGCTGATTCTTCTTTGTCTTCTTCTTCTTTTTTAATTAGTTGTGCTGTGGGTTCCCCTTGCCGCTCCCCCACCCCCAGGACAAGGCCAGGGAAGGACATTCTAAATATGGCCGGGTTGGAAAGTCCACACTGAAATCCGAATCGTGGCACCAGACTGACTGGAATCGGTGCAGCCCAGGGTTAGGAGGGTTAGGCATTCCAACCTCGCCTCAGATGCTGGAGAAAGAGCAGAGCGCCTCGCCTCCCTTGCTGGAAACAAGGAACAGCCAGAGAGTTGAGATAGAAAGAAGAAACACACACAGAGAAAGACACAGAGAGAGAGAGAGAGAGAGGGAGGGAGAGAGGGAGGGAGGAAGGGATGGAAAGAAAGAAAGCAAGAAAGAAAGAAAGAAAGAGGGAGGGAGGGAGGGAGAAAGAAAGGAAGGGAGAAAGAAAGAAAGGAAGGAAGGAAGGAAGGAAGGAAGGAAGGAAGGAAGGAAGGAAGGAAGGAAGAGGGAGGGAGGGAGGGAGATAGAAAGAAGGAGAGAGAGAGGGAGGGAAAGAAAGAAAGAAAGGAAGGAAGAAAGAAAGAAAGAAAGGAAGGAAGGAAGGAAGGAAGGGAGGGAGAGAGGGAGGGAGGGAGGGAAAGAAAGAAAGAAAGAAAGAAAGAAAGAAAGAAGAGGGAGGGAGGGAGGGAGGGAGAAAGACAGAAAGAAAGGGAGAGAGAGAGGGGGGGAGGGAAAGGGGAAAAAGAAAGAAAGAAAAAATGGGGAGAAAAGGAAAGAAAGGGAAAAAGAAAGAAAGAAAAGAAAGGAAAGAAAGAGAAAGAAAGAAGAGAGGGAGGGAGGGAGAGAGAAAGAAAGACAGAAAGGGAGGGAGGGAGGGGGGAAAGAAAGAAAGAAGAAAGAGGGAGGTAGGAAGAGAGAAAGACAGACCAAAAGAAGGGAGAGAGAGAGAGAGAGAAAGAGAGAGAGGGTTCATTTATCTTTTGGATAAACTCTTGAGATTCCAGGAAAGGAATCAGTTAATTACCCATTTGAAGGTCCTCCTGTCCCTGTACAGAGATTATATTCATAGACATGGAATCATAAGGCTGGAAGGGACCTTTAGAGATCTACTAGTCCAACCCGCTGCTCTCAAGGTAGGAGACCTTAATACCATCCCGGACAAATGGATGCCTAATCTCTTCTTGAAACCCTCCAGGGATCGAACAGTCACAACTCCAGGAGTCGATTAATTGGTTCGGAAATTCCTCCTTATTTCGTAGGTAGCATCTCCCTTTGAGCATCTTCCACCCATTGCCTCCTGCGACTTCCCCTTTCTTTCCGCCTCAAGATGTTCAAGATGGCTAAGTCAAATGGAGGAAGGCATCTTCGCTTATTCATTCACTAGCCTGACCACCGTTTCGAAACATACAGCGAAAATCAAATACGGAATCTCATTCGACGCAGAGGTGGGAAGCACAAGGAATCGACGTTCATAACTAATGCACCACCTTTACAGGGTAGCCCCGATCTGTTCGATGCTCAATCGACTTACTTATAAATTTAGCAGCTCTGGTCACCAGGGAGAGGATTAGCAGCTGAGAGGAAATAGGACAATCTGTGATTCACAGACACACACACACACAGACACACAGAGACACACACAGACGTATGCACACACATGTGCACATTTTGAACTTTAAAAGCATGCCAAAGGATGCTGTCACTCTTTGGATGTGGCTTGCCCGGGGTTGCTGGTGTGTGTGTGTGTGTGTTTTGTTTTTGTTTTTGTATGTGAGGTTTCATGACTGTGCCGAGAAGCTTCAGTCTGAATTGTTGTAGGACGTATATTTTATTTTGTTGGAGGAGGTTCAACGGCACTATAATTAGCTTGCGGCATCTTGGGATATGTTTGTGTGTGTGTGTGTGTGTGTGTGTGTGTGTGTGTGTGTGTTTTAAAATTTAAAAGGAATACAGTGAAAACAGAATGGAGCAACAAGTCACAGTGACCCAAGCCCTGTCAAATCGCTTAATTCAATTATTTTGGCCTGGAGAGCCTCTGCAAGGATGGGAGGGAATGTCTGTTCAGCAGTATTCAGCAGCTGCTGCTCAAGTTAAGGTTATGAGAATGAGGGGAAGTAGGCTAAAAGCTAGGTGAATGCTGGACCTGGGACCTAGCCTCACTCTTAAGTGTAACCCTGGAAAGGAAGTCTGGCGCAGCCATTTTCTGGAATTGCCTCTTCTGCCTGCAAAACTTAGGGTGTACCTCTTCTTCCATCTCCTGATCAAATACTGTAGAAGAGTTGGAAGGGGCCTTGGAAGTCTTCAACCTTCTGCTCAACCGTCTACCATTCCAGACAAATGGCTGTCCAGTCTCTTCTTAAAAACCTCTAATGTTGGAGCCCCCAAAACTTCTGGAGGCAAGCCGTTCCACTGGTTAATTGTCCTCACTGTTCGGAAGTTTCTCCTTAGTACCAGGTTGCTTCTCTCGTGGATTAGTTTCCATCCGTTGCTTCTTGTCCTGCCTTCGGGCGCTTTGGAAAATGGGTTGACCCACACAGCCCTTCTTTACGGCAATCCCTCAAATCTTTGTTATGGTCATAGACTAGCATCGGTCAGTTCATGAGCAGAGTGGGGGTTTCACTTAGCAACTGCTATGCTTAACAACCCCGTTGTTGGTCCCCGTTGTGGCCGCTAAACAAGGACTCCCTGTAAAGCAACTCGGTAGAACATTCTTGACTTGTGATTGTAGTCTGCTTGCGAGTCTGCTAAGGAAGGCTGGCCGATTAAGTTCCGTTTTAGTTTTTTGAAACAACATGTATTTTTTAAAAATAATGCACCTCATAAATAGGGGCAGGTGGGTAAGTTTGGAAAAGCATTTGCTAGAGGCATGGAATATTTATTACACATGAATTTTGCCACAGCTAGGTTCTCAAATTTAAGCTTGCCTTCCTTCCTTCCTTCCTTCCTTCCTTCCTTCCTTCCTTCCTTCCTTCCTTCCTTCCTTCCTTCCTTCCTTCCTTCCCTCCCTCCCTCCCTCCCTTCCCATCTTTGAAGATATGGGACTAAACCCAGGCTCCCTCGGAATGAAAATAGAGCCTCTGAAATCTACAGAACTTCAATTTATTACTCGTTGCGCTGATTTCAATAAATCCACCCTTAAGTCTTCATTTAGACTTAACGCCCTGAGATGTATGGTAAACATGTTACTGTTGGGTCAGCGGGAAAACCCCGCCTTTCAGGGATAATGTTAAGGCTCCCTTGAGTTCAAGAGGCTCGCATAATCTCCAAATATTTGGCACGAGCAGCCTTTGGCTCTACTGAACTGAAAGTGAGGAGAAGGAGGTGGTTATTAAAGCAGGTTGTTGTAGACGTTGCCGTGGCAACATGGGCCTGCTTGGAGCCAACAGCTTAATCTGAGAGCATCACACAGCTTGAGAAGAGGGCTGGGAGGGAAGGAAGGAAGGAAGGAAGGAAGGAAGGAAGGAAGGAAGGAAGGAAGGAAGGAAGGAAGGAAGGAAGGAAGGAAGGAAGGAAGGAAGGAAGGATCTTCTGACAGCAGGCAGACTGCTCCAAGCCTTAAGAGATCTCGAGATGGAAACTGGAGAAATTTTGAGATGGAAACACTGGAGAGATCTCGAGATAGAAACTCTGGAGATATCTGGAGATAGAAACTGGAGACATCTCAAGATGGAAACTCTGAAGAGGCCTCGAGGTGGAAAGTCTGGAGATATCTCAAGATGCAAAGTTTGGAGATCTGAAGGTAGAAACTCTGGAGTTGTCTGGAGATAGAAACTCTGGAGAGATCTCAAGATGGAAACGCTGAAGAGATCTCGAGATGGAAAATCTGGAGATATTTTGAGATAGAAACTCTGGAGACATCTCAAGATGGAAATTCTGAGGAGAACTTGAGGTGGCCAAAACCATACGCTGATCTGCCTTTCACCCCAAGCCCACTGTAGCTAATTGGACATGGAGAGCAACGAGAAACCAATGTCCCTTTTTGGGACCATTTCTTCCCAGTCACAGCAAATTGGGCCACAGAACATTCCTCTTTGCCGAGCGTCCTTTATTCTTCTCAAAGAAGTCCTCTCCGTATTCCAGTCTTGGGCACAATTCATTTTGGGCAAGAAACTTCTTGCTAAGCAATTTTGTGATTTCCATAGAGTTCCTGGTCTAGATCTACTGGGTGCTCCCAACTAACTGGACATTTTATTGGTCATTGATCAATTGTTTTGGACTCTTTCTGATCCACTGAACAAAGATCTGACTGATTTAATCAGGGATAGTTTGCAGCTCATTTTGTCTCTCGCAGTCTTCCTTCCTTCCTTCCTTCCTTCCTTCCTTCCTTCCTTCCTTCCTTCCTTCCTTCCTTCCTTCCTTCCTTCCTTCCTTCCTTCCTTCCTTCCTCTTTCTTTCCTTTCATTCCTCTTTCTTTCTTTCTTTCTTTCTTTCTTTCTTTCTTTCTTTCTTTCTTTCTTTCTTTCTTTCTTTCTTTCTTTCTTTCTTTCTTTCTTTCTTTCTTTCTTTCCCTGTATTTTGGCCAAGCCATGATGTTCTCCAACAACTCAATCTCACCTCTGCAAAATATTCAGGCTTTAACATTGGGAGTGATGTTTCCCATAAGCAATTCACTTTTACTTTATTTCCTGCCGGATGATTTCTTCTTCTTGAGGTCCAAGGTCCCCCCAATCCTTTTCTCCAGCACCACGACGCGAAGCCATGATTATTCAGCCTTTCTGATGGTCTGGCTTCCCCAGCCTTCTGTTGTCAGTGGGAAGTTCACAGCCTTCATGAGACACACCTTTGTTTTAGTGAAGGCCTTCCATATTTGATCTAGCCTTTCTTCCAAGCCCAAGAAAATAAATACATTCTGTTATGATGGTCGCAATGTCCCGGGGGTGGTCACGTGATCCCCTTTTGTGACCTTCTGACAAGCAAGGTATGGTCTAGTTCAGGGGTAGGCAACCTCGGCTCTTTTATGACTCATGGACTTCAACTCCCAGAATTTCTGAGCCAGCCAAGCTGAAGTCCATGAGTCATAAAAGAGCCGAGGTTGCCTACCCCTGGTCTAGTTTAATGAAGAGAAGGACGAGGAGTGTCATGATAGCAGTGTTCCAGTATCTCAGGGGCTGCCCTAAAGAAGAGGGAGTCAAGCTATTCTCCAAAGTGCCCGAAGGCAGGACAAGAAGTGACGGATGGAAACCTGGAACTAAGGAGAAACTTTCTGATAGTTAGAACAATTAACCAGTGGAACAGCTTGCCTCCAGAAGCGGTGAATGCTTTTAAGAAGAGACTGGACAGCATTTTGTCTGAAATGGTATAGGCCAGGGGTAGGCAACCTTGGCTCTTTTATGACTCGTGGACTTCAACTCCCAGAATTCCTGAGCCAGCCTGGCTCAGCTTGGAAACCTCTCCCTTTCCCCTCAGCGTGGCTGGCTCAGGAATTCTGGGAGTTGAAGTCCACGAGTCATAAAAGAGCCAAGGTTGCCTACCCCTGGTATAGTGTTTCCTGCCTGAGCAGGGGGTTGGACTAGATGACCTCCAAGGTCCCTTCCACCACCACCACCACCACCATCATCATCATCATCATTAATTATATCAACGAGAAAGCCAGATTCACTGAACAATAGGATTACCAATTTAACAACTGCAGTGATTCACTTAGCAACTGCGGCAAGGAAGATCATAAAATAGGGCAAAACTCACCTAACAAGTACCTCGCTTAGCGACAGTGGTCGTACGTCGAGGACTACCTGTATTATGGTAGGCTCTGTGTGCTGTTACATAAGTTGCCATCAGTCCACATGCCAAGCATGTAATAAACAACCTTCTATTACATTTATGGAGCCAGTTGGGTGTTATGGTTAAGATACCAGTCTAAAAACTGGGAAACTCCGTCTATTAGGTCCACCTTAAGCACCTTAGATGACCTTGGGCCAGCCCTTCTCCATCAGCCCTAGGAGGGAGGCAAGGGCAAACCACTAGGGACATCTTGCCAATAAAACCCCAGGGGCTTGTCCAAGCAGTCGCAAGACTGATTTGGAGACACCAAACAAAGACGTAACTTTATAATTTAACGTCCTGGAACGGGCTGCACATTTTTCCCGCCTGGGTCACTTGATAAGGGATGAGACGTCCTTCGGAATAACCCAGTTATTCAAAAGGCTTAGTCTGCCTCAAGGTAAATAGAGAAAGAGTCATTCCTGATAACACAATGTTATCACGTACACAAGGGATGATTATTGTTCGTTTGACCCCATTGCAGGAACAGTGATTCTGCTTTTCAGTTTTACACCAGGAAATCTCTTGCAGCAAAGCAGGACATATTCTAAAAAACCAGTAATGGAAAAATATAACAATATAACATGAGGGCTAGAGGGGGGAAAAGGTGGACAGATTTTTGTCTGCCTCCATAATGCTTGGTTACAACTGAGCGCAATATATATATGTATGTATGTATCCTGCTGCCGGCATCAAGCTCCCTTCGTCCAGTGCGCTCCCACAGGGAGGGTCTTCTCAGGGTACCACCGGTAAGAGACTGCTGGCGGATAACACCCAGGGGGAGGGCCTTCTCAGTGGGTGCGCCTGCCCTTTGGAACCAGCTGCCAGTGGAGCTTAGGACCGGCCCCAACCTCCGTTCGTTCCGCCGGGACCTGAAGACCTGGCTCTTCGAGCTCTCTGGCCTAGGCTGAGAATTTTAATTTTAATTTTAATTTTAACTGGGGTTTTATTTGTTCAGGGACGGATATAATTTTTTTAAATTTGTTTTTAACTTTTGTATTTTTTGTTTTAACCACCCTGTAAACCGCCCTGAGTCCTTCGGGAAAGGGCGGTATATAAATATAATAAAATAAAAATAAATAAATAATAAATATCACACTACGGTGGGAAGGTAACAGCGTTCCGTGCGCCTTTGGCGTCCAGTCATGCTGGCCACATGACCACGGAAACGTCCTCGGACAAGCGCTGGCTCATAATATATATATTATTTTAATCCCATTTATATCCCGCCCTTCTCCGAAGACTCAGGGCGGCTTACAATCTAAACACAAATCAAATGAGCTTAGCAATAGCCTTCATTCTATGTATATGCCTGCTTATTAGGGCTATATGTATATGTATATGTATATGTATATGTATATGTATATGTATACTGTATGTATGTATGTATTATTTATTTGTATTTCCCTTTTTTTTCAAATTTTACACCTAACTAGAATAAAGGGGATTTGCCTGCTTAAGATTTCTCTGCAGCTCAAAACCTCGCATGATCCCTATGGCCATAAGAGGAGCTTGGTAACAAATAGCTTATTCACTCGCCAAATTTTGCATTTTGTTTAAATCAATCCAATTGGAAAGCAGTCAAACTGGATGGGGGACGAGGATCTTGCACAGAGCAATTCTCCCAGTGAAGGCACCTAAGAACGTTTGCAGGCCAACAGGTGGCCAGAACTAATCAAGGGGAGGAAGAATTTTGTGTGGCTTCTAACTTTGCCACCTACATTCACAATTGCTGTGTGAAGAGGGGTTGACTTATTCTCCAAAGCCGTCCAGTTTGGAACTGCAGAGAAGCTTTCCGACAATGAGAACAATTCATCAATGGAACAGCTGGCCTCCTGGAGTGGTGGGCTAGAATAAGGGCTTCTGCCTTGAGCAAGGGGTTGGATTAGATGACCTCCGAGGTCCCTTCCTGCTCTCTTGTTCCACATTCTGTTGACTGCACGTCTCTGTTTTTCATAACGAGAAGCGAATCCCACAACAGATTCCAGCTTTTCTCCAATCCTGAGAACCTGGAAAATATTTGCCTCGAAAAACCATCCTTGTTTTCCCAAATGAGCCATCTTCTCTTGGCAGAATCAAATGACAAACAAAAGAAATTCTTGTTTCCTTTTCATTAAAAAGAGAGAGAGAGAGAGAGAGAGAGAGAGAGAGAGAGAGAGAGGGAGAGAGAGAAGGCCGTTTTTAAACCCTGCCTCTGGAGACAGGCGGGATGATTTGATGGACAGAAACTGATTTTGAGGTTGTAAAAAATGGGTCACGGTGGAGGGAGGAAGCTGGACCAAAATATCTGAGAGAAGATATCCTTTTGGAAACACTAGAACTTCTCGTTTCATGCGCCCGGGGAAGACACTTAGTATAGTTCATGGATAATATTACCAGATCTCGCTAAATGTGGTTTCAGGAAGCACTGAATGTAGACATCAAGAGGATCTTCCACTTTAGCTTGAGAAATAGAATCTGTGTGTCTCATACGTGCAATTATTCCCTTTGACACTGTTAATTAATCCGGATTAATTTACACACTTTTACTCTACAGTTGCTCTGAATTCCAAAGAACGCTGTGTAAAATGGGTATCTTTTCTGATCAGGCAAAAAAACACACACAACTATACTGCAAAAAGATATGACAAGACTTTTGAGGCACATTAATGACTCTGAATGACCTGCATTTAAGCAATTGAAGGGCTGCCACAAAGATGTAAAGGTAAAGGTTCCCCCACACATGCATGCTAGTCGTTTCCGATTCTAGGGGCCAGTGCTCATCTCTGTTTCATAGCCGAAGAGCCAGCGCTTGTCCGAGGACGTCTCCGTGGTCATATGGCCGGCATGCCTAGACACCAAAGGTGCACGGAACGCTGTTACCTTCCCACCAGAGTAGTCCCTATTTTTCTACTTGCATTTTTCCGTGCTTTCGAACTGCTAGGTTGGCAGAAGCTGGGACGAGTAACAGGCGCTCACTCTGCTACGCGGCACTCGGGATTCGACCCACCAAACTGCCGACCTTCTGATCGACAAGCTCAGCGTCCTAACCCACTGAGCCACCGTGTCCCTGCCACAAAGATGAGGGGGTGTGTGTGTCAAACTATTTTCCAGAAGGCAGGACAAGAAAACAACGGATGGAAACGAATCAAGGAGAGAAGCAACCTAGAACGAAGGAGGAATTTCCTGACAGTGAGAACAATCAACCCGTGGAACGGCTCGCTTTCAGACGTTGTGGGTGTCCCATCACTGAAGGCTTTCAAGGAGTGTCTGGACATCCATTTGTCTAAAATGGCATCGACTCTCCTGCTCGAGCAGCGGGTTGGACTAGATGACCTCCAAGGTCCCTTCCAAATCGGTAAGAAATTCTATGATTCAGTTCTGACGTAGTGCAAATGGACTCAGAAAAGCTTTTGCCTGATCACTCAGTAGCGTTATCTACTTAGGTTTCTGCGTTATAATTTGGGTTAAATTATCCCTTCGCTGGGTAGACTGCTTTAAAAAGCACTCAGTTCTTACGTCATTCCAGTTCCCACATTCAGCCCATCAGATGAATTGAGGAATTCCTAAATCAAACATAGAGAGAGGCAGGATACTCCTCTCCAAGCGTCCATTCTTGGGTTGTCCCTTCACATATCGCCTCACCCCAGTTGATAATTCAAGAAAATACTGCATGATGCATTATATTCAAATGAGGTACAGACGACCTGCATTGACAAACATCTGCTAAGAGAAGTGTTAATCCTTGAAGTATTCTGAGTAACAGAAGCTAAATAACTTCTGGGTGATCTCTTCAATTAGATTGTACCACATACTCAATAAATATTTAGCTTCCCTCCCTTTCTCTCTTTCTTTCTTTCTTTCTTTCTTTCTTTCTTTCTTTCTTTCTTTCTTTCTTTCTTTCTTTCTCCTTCCTTCCTTCCTTCCTTCCTTCCTTCCTTCCCAGAATAACAGAGTTGGAAGGGACTTTGCTGCTCAAGGACACCCTATATACAATTTGAGACAAGTAGCTGTCCAGTCTCTTCTTAAAAACCTCCACTGTTGGAGCATCCAAACATATGGAGGCAAGGAGTTCCACTGGTTAATTGTTCTCACTGTCAGCAAAGTTCTTCTTTGTTCTAATTCTAGTTCTACCTCTAGTTATCTGGTCCTAGTCCTTCCTTCCTTCCTTCCTTCCTTCCTTCCTTCCTTCCTTCCTTCCTTCCTTCCTTCCTTCCTTCCTCTTCAAGGGACTGCAGGTCTCTCCAACAGCATGGCAGGGAGGACCTCTTAACCAACCACTTGCATCCGGAGGGCACATACACATGCTTCCCGAAATAACAGTTCCAGGACAGAGCAAACGATAGACAGGAGCTGGGTTTAGCATTGCTTCCACAAGAGTGAGCAATGCACTGCCCAGCTAGCTACAAAAAAGGAAGTGTAATTTAGCACGCTCTTCCCAGAGGTTCCATAAATCTACCCTTGAGAATTCGCATCATTCAAATAATGTGCCCCCTCCATAACAGTTCTCGTCACTGCTTCCTTAGCTCAAGGTATCAGAGTAGCCCAAAGGAGTGTCCTGCAGTCACTAAAGGACTTTCGCTAACACTTTAGTGGTTGAGGAATATTTTTGGTATAGCTTATATGGAACGAACTCTTAAGAATTGCCCGTGCTGTCATTTGCACGAGAACACAAGGGGGAAGATCGTCTTCCTATAAGTTTGGGAGTGGTCATCTGTATCTGTTTTTTGAAATCATTCTGCCTTGTGTCAGATATTATAATAATAATAATAAAGTTGGAAGGGACCTTGGAGGTCATCTAGTCCAACCCCCTGCTCAGGCAGGAAACCCTATAGTGCCATTTCAGACAAATGGCTCTCCAATCTCTTCTTAAAAACTTCTAGTGTTGGAGCATTCACTGCTTCTGGAGGCAGGTTGTTCCACTGGCTAGTTGTTCTAACTGTCAGGAAGTTTCTCCTTAGTTCTAGGTTGCTTCTCTCCTTGACTAGTTTCCATCTGTTGCTTCTTGTCCTGCTTTCAGGTGCTTTGGAGAATAGCTTGACTCCCTCTTCTTTGTGGCAGCCCCTGAGATATTGGAACACTGCTATCATGTCACCCCTCACCCTTCTCTTCATTAAACTACACATACCCAATTCCAGCAACCGTTCCCTATGTTTTAGCCTCCAGCCCCCTGATCATCTTTGTTGCTCTTCTCTGTACTCTTTCCAGAGTCTCGACATCTTTTTTACATTGTGGTGATCAAAACTGGATGCAGGATTCCAGGTGTGGCCTTACCAAAGCATTGTAAAGTGGTATTAGTACTTCACTTGATCTTGATTCTAGATATTTTTTTTTAGCACAACGGAGGTTACAGGAATCTTTCCCAGGTGGATAGTTGGTCCTTTACGCCAGGGGTCCCCAACCCCTGGTCTGTGGACCGGTACCAGGCAGCGGCATGCCAGCAACCGGTCCGCGCAAACAAGCAAAGCCCCATCCACGGGATGCAGGCAGCACACAAAACCACGCACCCTCCAGTCTGCAGAAAATCTTCTCCCCACGGAAGCGGTCCCTGGTGCCCAAAAGATTGAGAATCTCTGCTTTACGCAGCTGACAAACCCTTTGTATGATCAACAGCGCTACTAATAAATGTTAATTAATCATATAACATACTAGACCAGGGGTCCCCACGGCCCACTACCGGGCCTATTGGCCACTGGGCCGTGTGAATGGCTGGCCGGTGCATGCATGTGTATGCACAAACCCAGCCCCACTCGTGCGAGTGTCCCTGGTGTTTGTGGCTCCATTCGCACGAGCGCTCATGACCCCGCTCGTGCAAGCAATGGGTGTTTGTGTGCGCACACGTGTACACACATAAATTCACCCCCACACAGAATCATCCCTTCTTTCCCCGCTCCCCCTGCTCTGGGCTGCCAACCCCAAAAGTTTGGGGGACTCTGTGCTAGGCAGCCTGTGCCCTCTGGCTTGTTGCTTCAGAGGTACTTATCAGATGCCTCAACGTCTTCAACTGGGACAGAGTTTCCAGTTTGCCCAGTTGAAGATTAGATGAAAGAGTTTTTAGCGATGCACATATATTTAAAGGCAGTAAAGTGATAGCGTGAAGCTTGCCTTACTGCACCAAAAATTCACAAGAGATCATTATATTTATAACGAATCTAACCCCCCCACCACACACACGTGACAGGACCGAGGACTCATTAACTAACTAATCTGAAGAGTTAGCAGAAAAGTTCTCTTGACTGACGGAAAATGATACAAATATTTTTTTTTTTTAAAAAAACAGAAGTAGAAATGAGGATAGGAATAAAAGAACAAAAAAAAACAACACAAAAAAAGTTAGATAAGGAAATAGCTGCCCTATAAATACTCATAATAGCCCCGTTGAGACGAGTGGAGCATATAATCATACGAATTAGGGAAAGCTACCCAAAGAGAGAGATAATTGAAAACCAGAACACACTCTGGATTTCAGCACGGCTATCGCTACAAATTCTCCAATTTCACCCTTGGCCAAATAAAGTATTCAGTTCAATTTGCTGCAAATTTGAACAGCTTGTTTGAACGTACGAGAGTAGCCCTCAGAAAGGACAATGGAATCAGAAGAGATGGGATGTCAATCAATGTGACCCTCTTCCTTTATAGCACCCAACTCAGAATTGTTGTGATTCAGGGTCAGCCTGTGGGTTCGGCAGTTGGGTCGGATGACTCAGAGGAGGAGGGGGGTGTTGGAGAGCTTGCTGAGAATAATATTGAGGCTCCACAGAGCCCTCAGCCAGGCCCCTCCCACCTGGTCACGACGCAGACCCAGTTGTGTGAGCCTGACAGCGTGGATGAAGATGACCCACAGCTGGCCCTGTTCAAGGATGCCCGACGCAGGAGGCAGTCAATCAGGAGTAAACAGAGGAAGGCAATGGGGCACCTCGGAAGGAGGCAGAGAGAAGCCACGCCCTGAACTGTATAAAAGGGGAATGCGTGGGAGGGCTGGTTTGCTAAAGGCAACCACTTGAATAGCTCCTGTTTCATGGTTCGTGTCTTGTTCTGTTTGCTTTTGTATCCATAAATTTGGCAGGCTTAGTTCCAGCCTGTTGCCTTCTTGTAAAAGGGGTTGTCCCTGCCTTTTCTGCAGGGCCGGTAGCAGGCTGGTACAGAACAAGAATAACAGAATTTGAAGGGACCGTGGAGATCATCTAACACCGCCCCCCCACCCCCGGCTCAAGCAAGAAACCCTATAACATTTCAAACAGATGGTTGTCCAATCTCTTCTTAACAACCTCCAGTGAGGGAGCACCCACAACTTCTGAAGGCAAGCCGTTCCACTAGCCGTTCCACTATAGTTCTCATCGTCAGGAAGTTTCTCCTTAGTTCTAGGTTGCTTCTCTCCTTGATTAGTTTCCATCCGTCGCTTCTTGTCCTGCCTTCGGGTGTTTTGCAGAATAGCTTGACTCCTTCTTCTTTGGGGCAGCCCCTGAGATATTGGAAGACTGCTATCACGTCCCCCCCTCGTCCTTCTCTTCGTTAAACTAGACATACCCAATTCCAGCAACCGTTCCTTGTATGTCTTAGCCTCCAGTCCAAGCTCAACCAAGTCTTCCTGCGTTCCAACAATCCCGTTTAGGAACCATGTTACCAAGGGTGGAGAATCAGGCTTCGGTGTTTCTTTAGCTTTTTTTTTTTTGGCAAGCTCGGCAAACTGTTGCAGACCACAAGGGTAGTGTCAAAGCACAGATCCAAGAACTACAGATACCATTACTTCATAAGGCAGAGAGACTCCAAAAGTATCGAGGGAAGGGGAGGGAGGGAGGGGGGGGGAAATGGAGACAGAAAACCCAGAGAGGGTGGAGGGGCTTGAGGAACGGGTGGTGGTGGGGGGCATGTTTCAACTGCAGACAAGCAGAGGAACAAAAACATCCCCATAAATCATGCGAAGCTGTTGAAAGACCAGAACAAATGACCCCATCGCTTGGCCCTGGTTTCTGAAACGAGGGCTTAATGCACCCCAGTTTCCCCGTAGCCAAAACAATGTGGCTTCGGTTTCAGTTCAGCCTGCTCCTTCATGCTGGGGAGGCTATGCCAAATTGGACGTCATCTTACAAGTCGTGCTGAGGAGACCAGAAGATAAAAGGCACTTTGCATCAACAGTGGTCCGGGTTTGCAAGCTTGCCCAACCGATGGGACATCCCGTTCCTATTAAAGGTGAAATGGGATGGTGGCTGTGGCGGCTCTGGAGGACGTTCAATTCAGAATAGAGCTGGGTGGGACTTTGGAGCTTTTCTAGTCCAGCCCTCTGCTCAAGCATGAGACCCTACAGCAGGGGTGTCAAACTCAATTTCACTGAGGGCCGCATCAGCATTGCGGTTGCCCTCAGGGGGCCGGGTGGGTATGGCCAGGGTGGGTATGGCCTACTGGGTGGGCGTGGCTAGAGTGCGTATGGCCTACTAGATGGGCGTGGCCAGCTCTACATCGTTCGCATCAAGGATGCCTATGGGGGCCTGGGCAGGAGTGGGACAGATCTGAGGGTCTCTGGCAGGAGGAGGGTCTCTGGGCCAGGGCCAAGGCAGTTGGGGCCGTTCCCTCACTGTTTCCAGGATGGCTTCACAGGCCGCATGAAACCACTTCGCGGGCCGGATCTGGCCTTGTGTTTGACATGTCTGCCCTACAGTATGCCATTTGAGATAAAACCTCCAGCCATGGGAGCACACACAACTCTTTGGAGGCAAGCTGTTCCACTGATTAATCTTTCTCACTGTCAGGAATGTCCTCCTTTCCCCCCCCCCTCTGCTCAATTAAGTTTCCATCCATTCTGACAAGCTTCCACCCATTACTTGTTCACTTGCCTTCAGGAGAATAAGTTGATGCCCTCTTCCCTGTGGTAGCCGTTCAAGTAGTGGAAGACAGCTGTCCTGTCATTCCCGAATCAATCAGAATAGAGGGACCTTGGAGGTCTTCTAGTCCAACCCTGCTCAAGCAGGAGAGCCTATGCCACTTCAGACAAGTGGTTATGAGAATGAGGGGAAGTAGGCTAAAAGCTAGGTGGTGAATGCTGGACCTGGGACCTGGCCTCATTCTTAAGTGTAACCTTGGAAAGGAAGTCCGGCGCAGCCATTTTCTGGAATTGCCTGTTCTGCCTGCAAAACTTAAGAGTGCACCTGTTCTTAATAATAATAATAATAATAATAAAGTTGGAAGGGACCTTGGAGGTCATCTAGTCCAACCCCCTGCTCAGGCAGGAAACCCTACACCATTTCAGACAAACGGCTGTCCAGTCTCTTCTTAAAAACTTCCAGTGTTGGAGCATTCACCACTTCTGGAGGCAGGTTGTTCCACTGGTTAATTGTTCTCGCTGTCAGGAGGTTTGTCCTTAGTTCTAGGTTGCTTCTCTCCTTGGTTAGTTTCCAACTGTTGCTTCTTGTCCTGCGTTCGGGCGCTTTGGAGAATAGCTTGACTCCCTCTTCTTTGGGGCAGCCCCTGAGAGATTGGAACACTGCTGTCATGTCCACCTTCTACCTTCTGATGAAATAGAACAGAACAGCACAAAATAAGAAGAGTTGGAACGGACCTTGGAGGTCATCTAGTCCAACCCCCTGCTCAAGCAGGAGACCGTCTACCATTTCAGACAAATGGCTGTCCAGTCTCTTCTTAAAAACCTCCAGTGATGAAGCTCCCACAACGTTTAAAGGCAAGCCGTTCCACTGGTTAATTGTCCTCACTGTTAGGAAGTTTCTCCTTAATTCCAGATTGCTTCTCTCCTTGATTAGCTTCCATCCATTGTTTCTTTGATTCGTTTCCACATCCATTGTTTCTCACGGATGTGAGGTCCTTTCTTGAGGTTACAGGCTCCAGCTCTCCAAAGTCTCCTCTGCTAAGAAGCACAGTCAGTTCGATCTTTGCTGTTTTTGCAACTCCCAGGCTTAGACCCAGGCGAATCTGTGTCATCAGATGCAACAAACCTACCGGGCGGAGCAGACGTCTCTCCTTCGAGGCTCCTCTTCTGCTGAGGATGTCCTGCACTTCTTCAGAATCGGATGTTCTTTATTTTGTACGTGAGAAAAATGTCAGCGTGGTTCATTTTTTCCCTGGACCGTCTGCCACAGCGGTCTTGATGTCGGAGCCATGCAAAAGCCTCAGGCATTTACTATTGTCTGGAACGCCATTTTTACGAGTGCTTCAATTCTTGGCTTGCGGTCGGATCTATAAGGCCCTGAAGGAACAGAGAAGGGGTGAGCCAAACAGCTTTCCTTGCCAGCCCCCAGCTTGATGGGTCTTCAGAAAAGCACTTTGAATGAGTCCAAACTTTAGTCCATTGGGGCAGGCAAGGGGAAAAAAAAAGCCTTGGCAGCTTAAAAAAAATGCTTCTCTTTCTAACCCGTATTGTATTCTAGGCCAGGGCTTTTCAACCTTTTCAGCCACTGTACCACTTTTAGGATATGGCAACATCCGAGTACCACCAGTCGCCTAGCATGGTGCCAAAAACTTGATGGCCGAAAAATGGGGAAAAAAACTGATGAAGTACAGGTAGTCCTCGACTTACAGCAGTTTGCTTAGTGACTGTTTGAAGTTACAATGGCACTGAAAAAAGTGCCCCCCAAACCACAGCCGAGTAAGACACCTGCCTGCCCGCCCAGCGGCGCTCTTCCTCCTGTCCGAGGTTTTCATGGTTGTGAGCATTTCTGTTGAGGATTGCAGAGGGGGTGGGGTGGAGGGGTGGTTTGGTTTTTATTCCCCCCGTCTGCTGGGTGGTTGCAGCAGGTTTTGGTCACTTCACATGACCCTGGGACACTGTGACCGTCACAAATATGAATCAGTTGCCAAGCATCTGAATGTAAATCACAAGACCCTGGAGATGCTGCAACATTCCAGCTGATCGGCGCTTCTTCTGGGCTCAGCAGAAGTGCCAGGATCAGCGCCGAGCTCCAGCTGGAGCCTGGCACTGATCCTGGCTCTTCCACTGAGCCCTGACAGCCCCGAAGAAGCGCTGATCCTGGTGCTTCCGCTGAGCCCTGACAACCCTGCAGCTCCAGCCGTCTCTCGCTCAGGCTTGTGTGATGCTGCCACCGGTTCAGCTCATTCCCCTCCCCCTCTAGCACTTTTCTAGGATGGTCGCGTGCCACCTGCCAGGTGCCAATGTACCACAGGTGGTACCTGTAACACTGGTTGAAAAGCCATGCTCTAAGCTGGTGCACCATGCTTCAGATTCTAAGGACATTTGCTTTTTGTTACCTTGGCAAGCAAGCAAGTGACCCTCCTACGTTCTGCTCTCATGTCGGGAGTGGCTGAAGCAAACTCAGAAGTCGACACGTGTTTCACCAATCCAGCGAGTCTCTTCTGTCTTCCAAAGTTTGTTGGGCAGCCCAACTCCACAAATTGTTGGGTCCACCATCTCTGTCCACCAAATTGCCTCTTTCACAGAAGAGGAAGTTTGTAGCTCAAGGCTGAACTGTGGGGTCCTTGGTGCTCTCTGAAATGGGTGGGGTTTTCTTAGGATGTTTCATTACCCAGCTAGGGAACATTATCATTGCCAGAAGGGAATGGGGTTTGGGAGGAGGTGGGGGAAAAAGGAGGAGGAGGAGGACTGTGGGGTCCTTGGTGTTCTCTTGAGCTTGGTGGATTTTTTTTTACACGTTTCATTCCTCAACTAGGTAACGTCATCATTGCTAGAAGGGAGTGGGGTTACTCTCTGCTTCCATGTTTACTCGCACATCCACGAATACCAAGAAGCAGTCAAAAGACATAATGAAAACCCCTTAATTGCACAACGCATAGATAGAGTTCACCATGGTTTCAATTGGGAGATAGTGAGCATCTAGACCAAGCTAAGGCTAAAAACGCAAGACAGTTCCTGGAAGCCTGGCACTCAGGCAACTCAGCCATCAACAGGCACATAGAGGTAAAGAATATCTACACACCATTCAAAAAAGACAATTTTTTTAAAAAAAGACCACAATTTGGATAGAAGAGAATATTTGCAATTCAGAGTTGAAGTCCTTGGTATTCTCTGAGCTTGGTGGTTTTCTCGCAGTTGTTTCATTACCAAACTAGGTAATATCAGTGCTGGAAGGGAGTGGGGAGTGGGACCAGAACACCCTCCTGGCCAGAAATCAACACCCAGATAAGCAGAGATTAACATCAAGCAGTAAACAATACCTGTTGTGATTCAGGGTCAGCCTGTGGGTCGGACGATTTAGAGGAGGAGGAGGAGGAGGAGGAGGGGGTGTTGGAGAGCTTGCTGAGGATAGCCTTGAGGCTCCGCAGAGCCCTCAGCCAGGCCCCTCCCATCTGGTTACGATGCAGACCCAGCTGTGTGAGCCTGACAGCGTGGATGAAGATGACCCACAGCTGGCCCTGTTCAAGGACGCCCGACGCAGGAGGCAGTCAATCAGGAGTAAACAGAGGAAGGCAATGGGGCACCTCGGAAGGAGGCAGAGAGAAGCCACGCCTTGAACTGTTTAAAAGGGGGAATGTGTGGGAGGGCTGGTTTGCTGAAGGCAACCGTTTGAATAGCTCCTGTTTCATGGTTCGTGTTTGCTCTGTTTGCTCTGTTTTATGTTAATAAATTTGGCAGGCTTAGTTCCAGCCTCTTGCCGTTTTGTAAAGGGGTTGTCCCTGCCTTTTCTGCAGGGCCGGTAGCAGGCTGGTACAGAACAATACCCCAGTCAAGGAACAAAAGCCCAATAAAAACGACCCTAATCTTGGAACCCCCCAAGAACACTCCTATTAACATTGACATGACAAGCCACTAGTATATAATAAGAGAGCAAACCCCACTCCCTTCTAGCATTGATGGTGTTACCTAGTTGGGTAAATAGATGTCTGCAAGAAAACAACCAAGCCCAGAGAACACTAAGGACCCCACTGTCTCTTTGATGGTGCAGAATATAGGAAGCTTCACTTGGTCTCCTACTTTCCAAATTAAATAGAGAGGGACGACATAATTCTTGCCTGTTCTTCGTCTCTGCCCCACATTCACATTTTTATTTGTCTTTGTCCCCTTTCGCCACTTAGCTCTCTTGATTGCTCACGTTTAATAAATAAATAAACATCCATCTATATATATTTTTTCCCCGCTAGCTGAATGAAGTAGGCTTATGAGCTCTGATCTGTATACAAGAATTGACGGAGAGCTTGTCGGGTGCAAACTAAACTGGATATTATCCGCAGTAATTTTCCAACACAAGCAGCCAAAGAGCAATAAAAAAAGAATAAAAAAGAAAAGAAAGAAAGATGGAGAGCACAGTGGCCAATTTGTGTCCCATAACTCTGAGGCATTTGAAATCTTGGCCCAACCGAGGCATTATGTTTTGACACAATGGTACTAAAGTTAACATGGAAAAACAGAAGTAAATATCAAGCAACAGCTTGAAACTTTCTTTAAATTCAACTGCTCATGCCCTTCTAAATCAACGATAGAGATGTCAGCCCTACAAAGTAGACTAGATCTAGAAACAGACCCTTTGGAGGCCTAAAACTCTTTTTATAAGAATGGCTATAGTAACACAAGCTTTCCAATCTGAATGTCCTTCCTTCCTTCCTTCCTTCCTTCCTTCCTTCCTTCCTTCCTTCCTTCCTTCCTTCCTTCCTTCTTTATCTTCATCAAAATTGAGGAGCCTCCCACCTTAAGTGTTTTCATAAATTTCTCTCTTCGTGTGGCCTTAAGCCATGTTTATCTGTTTGTTACCACGGTAATGGATTTTCCCTCTCTTTGTCAAGGCCGTCTTTCCTACAAAGACAGATCTGGCGAGTTTCCCTCTCAAGGAAATTTCTTACAATGGGGCAAGGCTCCTGATAACAGCCCTGCTTTTGACAGGTCACAGGCTGATCTCTCCTGATGAAGTCACTTACTAGAGATCCCTTCTTAGTCTGAAGTCCTGGAAAATCCATTAGAGAAGGCAATCTATATCACATCCATATTCAAGCAGCATATGGCTATTGCTTCCTATCCAGTGCAGAAAGATGCCAGATAAGAGGAAGCAATGTTGGAAGGAAGGGAGGGAGGGAGGAAGGAAGGAAGGAAGGAAGGAAGGAAGGAAGGAAGGAAGGAAGGAAAGGAGGGAGGAAGGAAGGAAAGGAGGGAGGAAGGAAGGAAGGAAGGAAGAAAAGGAGGGAGGGAGGGAGGGAAGGAGGAAGGAAGGAATGGAGGGAGGAAGGGAGGAAGGGAGGGAGGGAGGAAGGAAGGAAGGAAGGAAGAAAAGGAGGGAGGAAGGAAGGAAGGAAGGAAGGAAGGAAGGAAGGAAGGAAGGAAGGAAGGAAAGGAGGGAGGAAGGAAGAAAAGGAGGGAGGAAGGGAGGGAAGGAGGAAGGAAGGAAGGAAGGGAGGGAGGGAAGAAAGAAGGAAGAAAAGGAGAGAGGAAGGGAGGGAAGGAGGGAGGGAGGAAGGAAGGAAGGAAAGGAGGGAGGAAGGAAGGAAAGGAGGGAGGGAGGAAGGAAAGGAGGGAGGGAGGGAGGAAGGAAGGAAGGGAGGGAGGAAGGAAGGGAGGAAGGGAGGGAAGGAGGAAGGAAGGAATGGAGGGAGGGAGGGAGGAAGGGAGGAAGGAAGGAAGGAAGGAAGGAAGGAAGAAAAGGAGGGAGGAAGGGAGGGAAGGAGGAAGGAAGGAAGGAAGGGAGGGAGGGAGGGAGGAAGGAAGGAAGGAAGAAAAGGAGAGAGGGAGGGAGGGAAGGAGGGAGGGAGGAAGGAAGGAAGGAAGGAAAGGAGGGAGGGAGGGAGGAAGGAAGGAAGGAAGGAAGGGAGGGAGGGAGGCTTACATTTGAAAACTTAGCTGTTATAAAATTCACGTGTCATAAAATTCTATGCTGCTACCAAATGTCCCTTTTCAAAAATTAACCCACATGTCCCTATTAAATTATTAAAAATGCATGTGGTTTCAAACAAAAAAACCAAAATTTAATCTGCTAGTCTTAACATACTTGCCAGCATATTATGAAGGAGGGAGGGAAGTGCCTTGTATGCCAAAAGCAGCCCTGATTAAATACATTAAGGAAAACAACACACTAGTAGAATATCAACATTTGTAATTTCAAAAATTACAACCTTGGTCATTTCATTTAACTCAAACATAATGTCAGAAAGCGACCGTGTGGTTTTTGCCTTCTTTTCTGCCGCTATCTTGGAAAACACAATCTTCGCTCACAAGTTTGCAGACCAGAGAGGTCAACAACCAATTGCCACCAGCCATGTCAAAACTGCCGTTCAAAAATCTGCCATTTTAAGGCATCCGCTTATGTGAAAAATCCAGAATTCTTGATGGCTTGATAGATTCCAAAGGCTGGGGATCTAGCCAAAGAGAATATACAGCAGAGATTGATCTAAGGCATGTTCACGATTTTGTGAATTTAAGCCAAAATGTGGCAATAATGGGACCAGAACAGAACATGTCAGTAAAGGATCCAATTTCTAAATTGCTTCTGCAGGATCAAGACAACTGCATCCAATCCTTATTAAACATTTTCGAAGATGTTCACCATGTACAAATCCAAATGTTCTATTGCATTAACTTCATTTTAAGCTCAGAAGAAATGATCGCCCAACATAACCTTTTTAGCTGATCTTCCACCTGGTCCCCAAAATAGATCCCTGAAGCTGACTATTTCAAAATTCATGTCAATAGCTAATAGCAATTGCATAAACTTTGCTCAACAAGTTAATCGGGTTGGGAGCCTGAATAAATTCTTGCAAAGTCAAAGAGCTGTGACACTTCAGAGGCAGCACCGCCTTGGAGTCACAAGTCCCCAACCTGGAGGCACAGCTTGAATAAACCACCCAAAGAAATTTGTACAGAAATTCTAATTGAACTTGTGCAACAATTTTTAGAAACAGCATCAGAACGAAGTAGGTCCACTACACAAAATTTATAACATCTAAAATAAACCTAATACCTATATGGGTAAATTCTACTTTTATTTCATAAACATTTTTTGTAATGAAATAAGGGAAATTTGGGATGCTATTATGAATGTTAGAGGCTAAACTTGAATACCATAATCAAAAATAAAAATTAGGAAAAATTTAAAAACAGGATATGGATATGTATCACTAAAAATAGACTGATAATTGTTTTAACTGAGCATGTTATTGTTAGAAATTTTCTAGTTTAAGCAGGTTATATTAAATGTTAAGGGAAATAGAGAAGGACGTGCTGATAATGTAACCTGAGATAGGTACTAAAAACTCTGTTATTGAACCTTTGATTACCCAGTCACCATGATGCTTTCTAAATATTTTCACGTTAAATTGGAAAACTAATAAAACTTCTTGTTTTTTTAAAAAAGAACTAAGTAAGTCCAATGTAATAATTGTGGAAAAACCCATTTTTTAAAAAAAACAAACAACAAAACGAAACAAAAACCCAGAATTACTCTGGGTTTAATCTCCTAACGTGAGTGTTTCAATGGGTCATAGATCTGACCCATTTTTTCCCCCACTTTCTTTTTGTCATTTAGGTTCATGCATTAAAACTTTTTTTTTTCTGAAGAAATAAAACCCCCTAAAATTGCCAAATGTTACAGGTAATATATTTGTACCTGAGTCATATATTAGCTGTCAAATTAAATTCAAAGTGGGGGGGGGGGAGAAATTCCAAATTGCCTTATTCAGATTTAAAAAGAACACCCCGGGGGGATAAAACCTGAAGAAATGAATTTTTAAATCCATCTTTCCCCAATAGCAACTGGAATGTATGTAGTTAAAACCTTGAAAGATGCCCCTGAATTCATGATTTTGCTTGCAGCAGTGTGATGAGGTAAAAAAAATATATATATAAAAAAGGGGAAAACTCTTCAAATATAAGTCTGTGTCATTCATTTGCTGTCATTTATCTTATTCCAAAGCTAGCCCTCAACACACGACCACAGCTCAGCGCAAAATGTCTGTGGCTAAACAAGACAGATGTTAAGTGAATTTTGCCCCATTTTTCTGACCTTTCCTGCTGAAATAAAAATAATAATAATAATTCTCTCTGGTCTATTTTCTATATGACAGCTGTCTAGCAAGAAGCCTGAATGCTGAGTCTCTGGAAATTTGCCAACCTTGGCCTTCAAGAAAGTTGAGATGGTCCAAAAAGGAGCAGTCCATTTAAAGGTCCCTAACAGTGGGGACTTTGTAGCGCCAGTCTTTGGAAAAGCAGAGGACTAATAGTGAAGGGCTTATTTTAGTAAATATCGTATGAATCGAATAAGTCTTTCCTCAGCAATGCCAAGTCTCTCCTGCCACTTTCCCATTTTTTTAAAAAAAAGGGAAAAAAAAGAGGAATTCAACAGAGCGGTGCATGGTTGGGGCTGAAGTTAAGAGGGAGAAAAACTTGTTCCCCTCGCTTTTAAAGATTGCTTAAATGTCTGCTAAATAAATCAAGACACTGTATCCCAGAAGGGATAAATATCCTTTAATCATCCATTTTAACCGGGCACTGGAATGGAAAGATTGTAGGGGTTGAAATGCTGTCCAGCTTGGAGTATATGCCTTATTTTTTTCAGTTTTTAAAAGGTTTATTTATTTAGTTACCTAATTTATAAAACCACCCATCTATCTGATGAAACCGCCTGTCCATCTAGGTGGCAAACACACTCGGAGTGTCCAACCTTGGCAACTTCAAGACTTGTAGACTTCAACTCCCAGAATTCCCCAGCCAGCCAAATACCCAGCTGGCTTTGTGCCTAAGACAGGTCTAGAACTCATGGTCTCCCCAAATATTAGCCTGGTGCCTTAACCGCTACCCCAGTTGACTCTTCATTTATTATATATTGTTACTCATTTTTTATATATTATTAGGAGCTGTGGTGGCACAGTGGTTAGAATGTAGTATTGCAGGCTAATTATGCTGACTGCCAGCAGTTCGATCCTGACCAGCTATAGGTTTACTCAGCCTTCCATATTTCCGAGGTCGGTAAAATGAAGACCCAGAATGTTGGGGGCAAATATGCTGACTCTGTAAATAGCTTAGAGAGGGCTGTAAAGTACTGTGAAGCGGTATATAAGTCTAAGTGCTATTGCTGTTGCTGTAGATCAGGGGTGTCAAACTTGTGACGTCACGTGACGTTGCGCGACGTTACAGAGGTTTTTCCCCATTGCCGGCAATGGAGTGGGTGCGTTTTTGTCGTGACACGTCCAGCCCGCGGGCCGGCAGTTTGACACTCCTGCTGTAGATTATTATTATTATTGACAGTTTTCTTGACAAGACTTCAGAAGTGAGGTGTGTGTGTGTTTTTTTTTTTTTTGCTATGCCCTTTTTAGGGAAAGAAAGGCTGATCCAAGATCATCTACCTAGCCCAGGGGTAGGCAACCTTGGCTCTTTTATGACTCGTGGACTTCAACTCCCAGAATTCCTGAGCCAGCATGGCTCAGCTTGGAAACCTGTCTCTTTCCTCTCAGCATGGCTGGCTCAGGAATTCTGGGAGTTGAAGTCCACGAGTCATAAAAAGAGCCAAGGTTGCCTACCCCTGGCCTAGGCCTAGGCCGCTTTATGACTCGTGGACTTCAACTCCCAGAATTCCTGAGCCAGCATGGCTCAGCTTAGAAACCTCTCTCTTTCCCCTCAGCGTGGCTGGCTCAGGAATTCTGGGAGTTGAAGTCCACAAGTCATAAAAAGAGCCAAGGTTGCCTACCCCTGGCCTAGGCCTAGGCCGCTTTATGACTCGTGGACTTCAACTCCCAGAATTCCTGAGCCAGCATGGCTCAGCTTGGAAACCTGTCTCTTTCCTCTCAGCGTGGCTGGCTCAGGAATTCTGGGAGTTGAAGTCCACGAGTCATAAAAGAGCCAAGGTTGCCTACCCTTGCCCTAGGCCAAAGCAGGTTTAGAATTCATAGTCTCCTGGTTTCTAGCCTGTTGCGTTAACCACTATCTTGAATTGGCTGTCATAATGTCAGTCTACTGAGGAATTTTTTTTTAAAAAAAAAAAACACAACTAAATCACCCTAAAGTCTCATTAAATAATCTCAGACACGGATTAAAAAAAGAGACTGTACGGATTTCCAAAATGAAATTGTCAGAGGAAAGATATGCAATTAGGCAGCCGGGCTTGCTAAAAATAAGCAGTTTACTGCTCCTCTCAACGGCTCTTTACCAGCAGTTCCTAGATCCCACAGACAGATTGTAAATATCCAACCTGAGATTTTTGTTTAAATTTTTTTTTTACCCTCCCACCTTTTCGAGAAAATGAGTGTCA
Source organism: Vipera berus (assembly GCF_964194415.1). Classification (NCBI taxonomy): domain Eukaryota; kingdom Metazoa; phylum Chordata; class Lepidosauria; order Squamata; family Viperidae; genus Vipera; species Vipera berus. The sequence continues at coordinate 8,487,266 of NC_138216.1, forward strand.
AGAGTTGGGAAATCCACAGCTTCGGAGGCTGGTAAACTATGATTTGCATACCTCAAGATTTGCAGGATTACGGCTCGCTCTAAGTATTCATAAAGCGGGAATTGCACATAATGCTAGAAATTAAAGGTAAAGGTAAAGGTTCCCCCGCACATGCGTGCTAGTCGTTTCCGACTCTAGGGGCCGGTGCTCATCTCCGTTTCAAAGCCGAAGAGCCAACGCTTGTCCGAGGACGTCTCCGTGGTCATGTGGCCGGCATGACTAGACACCAAAGGCGCAGGGAACGCTGTTACCTTCCCACCATAGTGGTCCCTATTTTTCTACTTGCATTTTTCCGTGCTTTCGAACTGCTAGGTTGGCAGAAGCTGGGACGAGTAACAGGCGCTCACTCTGCTACGCGGCACTCGGGATTCGACCCGCCAAACTGCCAACCTTCTGATCGACAAGTTCAGCGTCCTAACCCACTGAGCCACCGCGTCCCTCTAATGCTAGAAATTAGGGGTGTGAAAAAAACAACAACATTTGGTTTTGAACCTTTGCAAAGACGAAATTGAGGAAAGCTTTCTCCCTGGAATGCTAAACAGCTATATTTCTTTCCTGCATTTGGGAAAGGTTCATAAAGATTTGTACTCAAAAAAAAAAAAAAAAAGATATCTTGAACTCCAAATACTTCCAGGGTGCTCAAAATAACTCACTTCACACTCACAGCAGCAAGTTCCCACTTGAAATGGAAAGTTTCACAAATATTCAGTGTACCAAATTATCAAAAGTAAAACTTCTGTGTCTACCTCTAAAAGAAACAGAGATCAAATACCTATAGAATTAAAAAAAACAAAACAAAGGGTGAGGGGAAAAAAGGGGATTTTGTGCTAGCTGTAAAGGTAGTGCTTCAATTGCAACCACTTGTTTAGTGATGGTTCAGAGTTACAACAGCGCTGGAAAAAGTGATTTGCAACGGGCCTTTGCAACCATCTCAGCATCCCTTGCAGTCACGTGATCAAAATTTGGGCGCTTGGCAACCAGCGTGTAATTATGATGGCTGCAGCATCCAAAGGTCAGGTGATTATCCTTTGAGGCCTTCCCAGCGGGTTTCCCCCAAGCAAAGTCGACGGGGGGGGGATCCGGATTTCCTTTAACAACATGACTCGCTTCGCCACTGCAGTGATTCGCTTAATGAATGTGGCAAAAAAGGTCATAAAACTGGGTGCAACCCACTTAACGACCGCTTTGCTTAGCAACAAAAGATTCTGGCTCCAAGTGTGGCAGTAGGTGGACCTGCAGAAAGAGCATTTTGTTTCTAAATTGGGGAAGCACACATACACACAAAAAAACCCTGTGCTTCTAAATTCAGCCAAAAATGGTAAACTGAACAACGGGATTCCTCTGCTTTATTCCGCTCTGTGGATCAACACAACCCAGCATTTTAATACGAGGAGCAAATGTGGCCGTCAAGTTTCAAAGCAGGGTTTTGCTGATGCGCCAAATATTGCTGCTCAGCTTGCCAACGAACGTGGGGGGGGGGGGGGGAAGAGAAGAGAGGTTTGGAATGCAGACTTCAAAGATTAAGAAGCCAGACCGTGAGACTCAAGGACGTCTCACCAGGTGTCTGGCCAGACCTAGAGATGCTTTCTCATAACAATATTTTCCCACTTGATGGGGCAACGTGACCTGACCCAGAGGGAGGAGGGAGAATTCAATGCTTTTACTCTATGGCCTTGGGAGGGGTCTTGCCAGAGCTGGCTTTGCTTTCATTAGTGCCAAAGTGATGCACTGAATAAAGTTTTACATTAAGAGATTGGAATGTCTCAAAGGTGTTTGCTTGGTTGGGTTTGTCAGAGGCATGCATAAATTGTTGGACCTTAAGTATCGACAAGCATCCATATAATGGCCAACCTCCAATTTCCTTTCCTTTATACAGGTGGCCCTCGATGTACGAGCACAAGGGAGCCCAAAATTTCGGTTGCTAAGGGAGACCTTTGTTAAGCGAATTTTGCTCTGTTGTATGACCTTTCCGGCCACCGTTGTTAAGTGGCTTCCCCATAGACTTTGCTTGTCAGAAGGTCGGCAAAAGGTCGTGTCCTGGGACCCTGGGACCCTGCAACTGTCCTAAATATGAGTCAGTTACCAAGCACCTGAATTTTGATCATGGGACCCTGGGGGATGCTGCAACGGTTGTACGTGCGACAAACGGTCCTAAGTCACTTTTTTCAGTGTGGTTGCAACTTTGAACAGTCACTAAATGAACTGTTGCAAGTTGAGGACTACCTTTCAATCATCTTTGACTGTGGAGGTATCCGCCTGTCCAGTAAAGATCAACGAGATTGCATGAATTGGGTCCCACCTATCCAACAATGTCAGATGCTCAAAAGATGTGCCTTCTCACCTTGTGGCATTTGCACTTAAGAGCCTCCCGAGGTCCATGTGGCACCAACGTCCTTCAGGAGAGCTTTAAAGGACTGGCTGTTCCCACAGGCACTGGGCCAGGAAGTTGCGTGAACCCACTTTTGAAGTTATTCAGTTTGTTTCCTTATGGTCCTTTTTCTCTGAATCCCAGCTGCATTTTTATTACTGTTTGTTGTTGTTTTTTTTAACTGACCAAACGTTTTCTTTTTAACCTTTTGTAAGCCACCGAGATTCATTGGCACAGGGGGCAAATTGAAATTACAAATGAGCGAATACATGAATAAATCAATGGACTAAGGAAATATTTGGGCTGGCACAACATCGGTTTTATGCAGTTAGCCTTCTGATCTAGTCCGGATGTCAGAGCTTTGCTGATATCCGGACCAGGCATCTCTGCTTCGGAGAATTTTCCCTTGATGTAAACACGGCCATCTCTATTTTATTTACTTTCTTTTATTGTTAAATGGTTCTTTTCAGAAACATTTGTTTCGAAACTTTGGAATTTTTCCAATGGTTATTTTATTTTCACCGTGGATGTTTTAACTTCTCTTCCTTCTGTGCAAACTAGCAAAAGTCTTTTTTTGATTGTAGTGGCACAGAAAGATATAAAATAAATAAGACGTGAATTCATAGGCCAATACAATAATTTGGAAGAAGCTTGCTAGCTTGAACAAGATCTCCTACGCTTCCCTGAATTCGGAGATAATGTTTACACTTTATATAGATTTGCCATCTGGCTAGTTTTCAAATTACTGTCTTTTTCCTTCCTCATACGAGTATCACAACGTGCTCTTCCAAGTTAATATGTACGTTATAACAAATTAATCCAATTAGGGGTGTAATCGTCTGTGTTCTTCTCACTATCAAAGATGTATTGTTACGACGCTTTCCTCCCCTTCTTAATAAAATTACCAGCTCAATTTACAGAATTAATATTCCATAAAACAGCAGTGAACCTCTACTCACTTACGTAACATCTAGGCATTTTTTCCCCCCTTCCTCAAACATCCTTAATGGATTTGACCGTTTTTCTACATAACAAAAAAAAACAACAGAAAAAAAGAAAATCAAGCTAAATATAGTAATAAAAGCAGGGCTGTTGCCAAATTGAGTAGACACATATTTAATTTTCTTCTTCTAATCTCTGGTAGAACTTTATACATGTCTAACTGTCATAACATTCCATGTTTCTTTGTGACTTGCCAGTTGCAGCCAATGATATACAAGGGATGGAGGAAATTAAGGACTTGGCTAAGGGTCGTGAGGTTTTTATTCTTTTAGAGATTGCGCAAAAATGAGAAGGGATATCAATGTAAGGGGGGGCTGCGATGACTCAGCGAGGGGGGCATGATAGCTGAGCGGTTAAAGACGGAGATCTTGGAGAGCTAACAGCCCAGGTTCGGGACCCAAGCTCTGTGGGATGAGGTGAGCTCCTGTTCCTTGCTCCAGCTCCTGCCCACCCAGCAGTTTGAAACCATGCAGATGCGAGTAGATCAATAGGTACCACTTCGGTGGAAAGGTAACAGCGTTCCATGCACCTTTGGCATATAGCCGCGTGGGCCACATGACCATGGAAATTGTCTTTGGACAAAGCTAGCTCCCTCGACCAAGAAGCAGAGATGAACACCGTGCCCTAAAGTCAGACACCTTTACCTTTTATGAATGTAAGACTGCCATTTTTAACGGTAACGGTGCATGGGACAGCCTTACGTTTAGGCAAAAATGCCACAATAGGCAATTCCACTTATTGTTGCTTTTGTTGCCAGTATCTTGCTTTATAGAACCTGTTTTGTTCCACTCCTATCCCTCTTTGGTGTCTACTAAGGTCATCTTTGACTTAGCGCCAGTTACTTAGCAACTGTTAGAAGTCACATTGGACCTTCCAAAATTTTAACTAACTCCTTGCCGTTTAGAACATCTTGTCCCCTGGGTTGAGATCTGCTTCCATCCTTCTGACCTTCCATAAAGGCCTGAGGACCTGGCTCTGCCAATTAACTTGGGGACCCAAAGGGGAGTGTCACACTGGAGATGGTTGATCCCACCTCACCCCCTGCACATCATGGTGGCTCAGGTGGTTAGGATGCTGGGCTGACAAGCAGCAAGGCCACGTTTGAGACCCGAATACTGCCATAGAGCAGGGTGAGCTCCTGCTGGGGATATGAAAGGAGCACCAAACTGGGTGTCCCCCAGATGCTGGTGATGTCACCAACTAATCCTTTCAACCTTGAAGTGCCAACAGAAATCCATTGCGATCTGTCTTGCCTTGCCTTGCCTTGCCTTGCCTTGCCTTCCTTCCTTCCTTCCTTCCTTCCTTCCTTCCTTCCTATAATTATCCATTGATCATTATCTAAATCCATCTATCTATCATCTATTTATTTATCTATCTATCATCTATCAATCAATCATTATCTATTGATCATTATATCTATCTATCTATCAATAATTATCTATCAATCATTATCTATATCTGTTGTTGTTAGCTGCGAAGTCGTGTCCGACCCATCGCGAACCTATGGACAACATTCCTCCAGGCCTTCCTGTCCTCTACCATCTTCTGGAGTCCATTTAAGCTCACGCCTACTGCTTCAGTGACTCCATCCAGCCACCTCATTCTCCGTCGTCCCCTTCTTCTCTTGCCCTCAATCTTTCCCAGCATTAGGCTCTTCTCCAGTGAGTCCTTGCTTCTCATTAGGTGGCCAAAGTATCTTGAGTTTCAACTTCAGGATCTGGCCTTCTAAAGAGCAGTCAGGGTTGATCTCCTCTAGGACTGACCGGTTTGTACGCCTTGCAGTCCAACAGACTCACAGGAGTCTTCTCCAGCACCGTAGTTCAAAGGCCTCAATTCTTTGGCGCTCAGCCATTCTTATGGGCCAACTTTCACTGCCATACATTGCAACATCTATATCTATCTACCATCTATTTATCTATCTATCAATCATCTATCAATCAATCATCTATTGATCATTATATCTATCATCTATCAATCATTATCTATCAATTGTTATCTATATCTATCATCTATTTATCTATCATCTATCAATCAATCATTATCTATCTATCTATCTATCTATCTATCTATCTATCTATCTATCTATCTATCTATCTATCTACCTACCTACCTATCTACCTACCTACCTACCTACCTAGTTTTATTGCTTTTAACCTTGTAAGCTGCCCAGAGACACTTTGCAATGAGATGAGTGGAAACAAATTGAATGAATGGATGAATGACTGTCATGATTGGGTATTCTAACTTACTGCTTTCAAATTCGGGTATGGAATGAAAGTTACAGACAGGTTATCTCAGCTTGTTGGAGCTGGCAGTTCCAGAGTTCTTTAAATGCAATGCTTTAAAATGGGCACATTGTCAAGAGGGGTGGCCGAAATGCCCAAAAGGTCCTCACTTCTTTGCAGAGTGTTCTCCCAAGACAATCACCATGCAGTAACAGCTTCTGAATATGGATTGCACAAAGACAGGGGCTTGGGGAAGGAGGGGGGAGGCTGTGTCCATAACCAGCTGCTTTATGTGACAGCCTGGCCCGAATCTTAAAGACAGCAAATGCCTCATCTGAACAATTTGTCACAAGCACAAATTGCAATTTGGCATGCCATCACAAACCTTCTGAGTTTGGACAAAGCAGAGGTGTGCCAAGCTGGCGCTTGTGATGAATGATTCAGAAGATCCACATGCTGTGAGCATGATGAAGCGACAGGCTGAAGATCAAGCTTTTGGCTCCACGAATCCTGAGAATCGGCTCTTATTTTGTGTGTTTCTGATTAAGGTTCAGGATGGGGTGGGGAACTCACAACTCCTGGTTCGGTGGCTGGCCTCAGGGAAGGAGCAAAGAGTTCCCCACCCTTTGGGAAAACACATGAAGGGCAGATAAGCATCTACTCCCTAACATAATCAGTTCTGGCACATGCATGAAGATATTCATCGCCCCTTCCCCTATTCGGTGACCCTCCCAAAGGGTCAGTGGTCTAAAAAATGCCCAGGAAGCTGACTGTTTTGAAAAGGGTTCACCTGAGCTTCTGGCCCTCAACTCCCCAAGGTCCCGCCTTAGCTGAGATCCTGCTGACCCTCACAATGGAAGCTAGAAGGTTGGAGAGACCGAATCAAAAGATGGAACTTGGTGGAGTTTACACCTTGTGGAGTTCCATCAGAAAAGAAAGCCTTGAAATTATTTAACAGAAGAATGGAGTTGTAAGGGACCTTGAAGGTCTTCTAGTCAAACCTCCTGCTCAAGCAGGAGACGCTAAGCCAGGGGTAGGCAACCTCGGCTCTTTTATGACTCGTGGACTTCAACTCCCAGAATTCCTGAGCCAGCAGCATGGCTCAGCTTGGAAACCTCTCCCTTTCCCCTCAGCACGGCTGGCTCAGGAATTCTGGGAGTTGAAGTCCACGAGTCATAAAGCGGCCTAGGCCTAGGCCAGGGGTAGGCAACCTTGGCTCTTTTATGACTCGTGGACTTCAACTCCCAGAATTCCTGAGTCAGCATGGGGGAACTATGGCCCCCTCATGACTTGTGGACTTCAACTCCCAGAATTCCTGAGCCAGCAGCATGGCTTAGCTTGGAAACCTCTCCCTTTCCCCTCAGCACGGCTGGCTCAGGAATTCTGGGAGTTGGTCCACAAGTCATAAAGCAGCCTAGGCCTAGACCAGGGGTAGGCAACCTCGGCTTTTTTATGACTTGTGGACTTCAACTCCCAGAATTCCTGAGCCAGCATCATGGCTCATCTTGGAAACCTCTCCCTTTCCCCTCAACACGGCTGGCTCAGGAATTCTGGGAGTTGAAGTCCACGAGTCATCAAAGAGCCGAGGTTGCCTACCCCTGCCCTAAGCCATTCCAGACAAAATGGCGGTCCCCTCTCTTAAAAACTCTTAATGACGGAGCACCCACAACTTCTGAAGGCAAGCCCTTGCGCCGATTAATTGTTCTCGCTCTCCAAGCTACAGTTCTCCCTTCCCAGAGAACGTTTTGCCGCAGAAGGCCCTGGCCAAGAAAACAGCCTCCAGTGGTGTTCCACGCAGCTTCTTACGTGGTTCTTCTCCCCGCCCTGTGTCTCTTACCATTCCGTGCTCAGAGACCTGGGATGGAAGGCAGGCATCAGATCAGCCAAGCCATCCTCAGCTTTCCTCCTCTTCTCCTGCTTCTGCTTAAATGACAACTGGTGTGTGAACTTAGAGAGACTGTTCTCAGACCTAGGAAGTGAGGGGGGTGGGGGGGGGAAAGGAGAAGCGTTAACTTGGTGGAGCAGTGGGCTAATGCCTCCTTAAGTAACACCAGCTGCCTGCAATTAGTGCAGGTTCGCATCCCACCAGGCTCAAGGTTGACTCAGCCTTCCATCCTTCCGAGGTAGGTAAAATGAGGACCCAGATTGTTGGGGGCAATTAAGCTGACTTTGTAATAATGCCGCTTGGGGGGGGCAAAAGCCCTAATAAGCAGGCATATACATAGAATGAAGGCTACTGCTAAGCTTGTAAGCTGCCCTGAGTCTTCGGAGAAGGGCAAGATATAAATGGAATTAAAATAAAATAAATAAAAAAATAAAACTTTATCAAAGCATCATCCTGATCACCAGAAGGCAGGGCAAAGGCCAGGGCTCAAGGTGATCTGATGTTCAGGCAAAAGAAAGAAGGTAGAGTGGGCTAGAGGAATCAAACACCCATTGTAGTGGCTTCTTTCCGTCCCAATATAAGGGGAAAGCAACAGGCTAACGGGGTGGCTAGAATCATCAGAAAAAGGATCAGCACACACAAGGCTTTTCGCTCCGCATTGGAGCCAAACGAGAGTCAGATTAAATCATTTCTTGTAACATTGATTAGGAGAAGACAACCTTTTATTAATGACCGAGAAACATTACAGCGAAACTAGAGAAGTTGTGTTTATTTTGGATTAATTGATCAGGCGGAAACAAAATGAAACAAAACGAAACCCTAGCCAAAAAAAAAAAAGCAGCAATCAGCGCAAAATCAATGTCAAAGGTTCTTTAAAGACTGGCAAAGAGAATAAGATTTTATTTGGGCTGTTTGCTTTTTTTCCCCCGAATCAAAGGAAACATAAGGATTTGTAAAATGGCACTGAGGAATAGTACAGAATTCAGACCATACACAGCCACTGGTTGTTTGGCCTGCTACTTCTTTGTGGAAACCAAGCCCTTGAATTTGCAGCTCAGCTCCTACCCATACTGTATCTTTGAGATCTTCAACCTGTTATGTCCCAACTATTAGCTGCCAATTCATCATGCAACACTACGGATGGGGAAACGGATCAATCAAGCACCCTCTTTTCTTTAAAATGAGCAGCATCATTTCTAAGGTAGCACTTTTCTGAGTTTGTGGAACAGATGGAGAACTCCTTGGAGGAACTGGAAATGTTATCTAGGGAATTGAGGGATTTACTCAGGAGTCTGAGGGTCACCTTCAAGAATAAACCCTCATTTATCATGGGAAAAAAAGGGACCTGGTGGCTCAGTGGGTTAGGACGCTGAGCTTGTCAGAAGGTCGGCAGTTTGGCGGGTCGAATCCCGAGTGCAGCGTAACAGAGTGAGCGCCTGTTACTCGTCCCAGCTTCTGCCAACCTAGCAGTTTGAAAGCACGTAAAAATGCAAGTAGAAAAATAGGGACCACTCCGGTGGGAAGGTAACAGCGTTCCGTGCGCCTCTGGCGTCTAGTCATGCCGGCCACATGACCACGGACACATCCTCGGACAAGCGCCGGCTCTTCGGCTTTGAAACGGAGATGAGCACTGGGCCCTAGAGTTGGAAACGACTAGCACGCATGTGCGGGGGAACCTTTACCTTTTTTATCATGGAATAAACTGATAAAGGTTGAGCCTGCCCTTTGATGGAAGGGCCAGGGACTGTGTTATTGTAGCTTGCTTTTGTTAGGCTGTCCCTGTGGAGCAAGGCATTCCCTGGAATTCTTGCAATGTCATCTCGTGTTTATTTGCTTTTGAAAACAAGCTTCTTTTTCTCAACGTTTTGCACAGAGAAAAAAAATCCCTGTGTGATTTAAAGCTTTGGCACACCAGTACACGGAGATTGTGAACACTATAATAATACCTCTCTTCCAACCCACGGAAAGGTTCTGGGACGCGGAACGTAAGAAATTATCCAATCTCTGCACCTTACTTCATGGAAACTACCGTAAGTAGAAATCATCTATCTGCCAAGAAGAATGAGGATTCAGAAGTAATACAGAAGCTGGGCAAGGGTCTAGGAGGAGGAGGAGGAGGAGGAGGAGGAAGAGGAACAAAGATTAAGACTGTGGAAAATCCCAGAACTCCTCCAGAAAATTCTAGAGTGTATCAGGGACCGTTCTAGAGTACATCCGAGACTGCCCTGGAACGCAACAGAAAAATAACAATGCAGGACCAGTCCTGGCCTCCCGGAAAACAATTTACTTTTTCCTACAAGGTACAACTAGGAAGGCGGTTTGTAAACCTACTCAAGTCTAGTTCTTTGCAGGCTCGCCATAGCTGAGATCTACTGATTTCCCACCCACCCACCCCGGTAATATCCATACTCCAGAAATTTCCAACAGCGTGGAAGATAATCCCCGAAGGCTGAAAGCTTGAAAGACACAGGTCGGAGGAATCATGCTGTTTTCGATCAACCGGACTCTTATTAATCTTGGTAATGTCGTTTTGCATGGATTCATTTTTATAGTCATGAGAGGTCATAGAAAGAAAGTCTTGCAACAAGATCGTTCGTTTTTGCTTTCTAGTGCTGAAATTGCCTTACAGTCATCTATTTTTTTAGTGGTCTACAGGTTTAGGGCATCAAATTTTAACTTATTTTGTGGTTACTGCTTAGCTTCCCCCCTAGTGATGGAGAAAGGTTTGTTCACACCTTGATATAAATACACTTACAAGTGCCCTAACCGCCTTTCATTTTGGAGCTAATATACCCAAGAGAAACCGAACTGTCCTCCTGTGATACACTTCTCTGAATTACACAATGGGAATGTATCAAAATAATATCTTAGGGGAAAGATCACACAACACACACCCAGAATGCAAATACTGGCGGACACAGCTTTAAAAGATAGGACACTTTATGAAACGTGGCTTGCAAAAAATGATAGCGTTTAAACTGACCACGGCTAGGTAACTTGAATTGCCCTGATGCTGGTTTTCCACTGCTATTTTTTTACTCCCAAATTACTAAGTTTTATCCTCTGAAGTTGAAGGAAAAACTGGAGAAAACAACCTTGGAAAAACGGGGAGACCCAGAGACAACTCCTTCAGAAGAAGAGCACTTGCTAGATCTGTCCAAATTTCATTTGACTCAAAAAGGTAAAGGTAAAGGTTCCCCCGCACATGCGTGCTAGTCGTTTCCGACTCTAGGGGCCAGTGCTCATCTCCATTTCAAAGCCGAAGAGCCAGCGCTTGTCCGAGGACGTCTCCGTGGTCATGTGGCCGGCATGACTAGACGCCAAAGGCGCACGGAACGCTGTTACCTTCCCACCGTAGCGGTCCCTATTTTTCTACTTGCATTTTTACATGCTTTCAAACTGCTAGGTTGGCAGAAGCTGGGACGAGTAACAGGCACTCACTCTGCTACGCGGCACTCGGGATTCGACCCGCCAAACTGCCGACCTTCTGATCGACAAGCTCAGCATCCTAACCCACTGAGCCACCACGTCCCTTTTGACTCAACTGGTCCTACTTTATTCTGACATCTTTACAGCATTTCAACCTTCTATGTATATATTTTTTTTGCTTCCTCTAGTTTGTTCACTAGTTGTCAAAATGGTCATTTAAGGTTCTAATGATGGACAATAATTATCAAAGACTGCAACCGGCAGCTGAAAAATTCCATTACGGGAATAAAAAAGCATTGACAGTTTAAAGGAGGGGGGGTGGGCAATTAATTTTGACCAAGGGACCCCATGAGAAACTTGGAAGTGTTGTGGAGGGCCAAACTAACTAGGACCATCAGATTACTATGGAAGCACATAGCCGCACACGCACACATACACAAAAATTGAAAAAGCCCACGGTCGTCTTCAAAATAAAAGCAATACAGTTTGTATTGCGTGCATGACGTACACTTATTTACATTTGATTTGCAATTTCTGATTAAGTTCCCATCGAAAGGGACTGGATAAAGCCTGGAGTACCCTAAAAGGCCGAGCTCTAGTTTAAAGCATGCTCTGAAACAAAGCATGAGAAAATTTAAAAAAATCCTTCCATGCCTGCCTTCTTATTTGCATCTATCCATTTGTACAGATAAGACTTATCTAAGCCTCTGTGTTTCAATAGCTGATTTAACTGAGCTAAATGCAGTTTAACCTCCCTCTTCCTCTCTTTGCAACAGTAAAATAAACTCCAAACAATCCACCAGGTTCGCACCTGATTTAAGACATCGGCATCTTTAATTTCTTTACTTTTTCTTACGGATTTATTTTTCCGTGTACCTTCGCGATTGTTCATAATGCGATGGGGATATGGCGGCTGTTATTGTTGCCATTCCAGAGAGAGCCGGCTTAGGTGTTTCAAAGCATTTCTCTGCATTTCGGCAAAGAGGTAATGAAATAATTCCACAGAAAATGCGAGCAGTGGGAAGTGTTTGCTTAGCTACAATTATGCACCTCATTAGATGGAGTAAAAGAGATTCTGCCCTCCGAATCCTATTTTGGCGTTTTAAATTCCTCCCTCGCAATTCACAAAAAGCCCAATCTGGGATCAGATTGCTACATGGAGTCCTCGCCGTATGGCCGCAACTGCGCCCCAAATTGATCTTGCCAAGCGGAATAGCTGTTGGGTGAGTTTTGCCCCATTTTACAATCTTGCTTGCCGCAGCCATTAAGTGAATCGCTGCAGTTGCTGAATTAGTAGCACGGTTGTTAAGTAAATCTGGGCTTCCCCATTGACTTTGCTTGTCAGAAGGTCGCAAAAAAGGGGATCGCGTGACCCCGCGACGCTGCGTAACCGTCATAAATGCGAGTCAGTTGTCATGCATCTCAATGTAAATCACGTGACCGTGGGGGATGCTGCAACGGTCGTAAGTGTGAAAAACGGTCATAAGTCCCTTTTTTCAGCGGCTGTTGTAGCTTTGAACGGTCGCTAAACGACCAGGTTGTAAGTTGAGGACTACCTGTATTTGCAGGACCTTAGTAAAATGAAGAGATGATATCAGGATGGCCCCTTCAACTCTCAAGGAGGCAGTTCCTGCATTCAGATGCTGGGCAGAACGACGGGAGAGCTCGCACCCAATCGTTGGTTGCCCACTGCAGTGCAAAGTTCTTGGTGATTTTCACACGGGATCCCTCAAAGGTTTCTTCTTCCTGCCCTGCAAAATTCATGGATCTTTTAAGGTCTTGAAAATGGTGGCTTTCATAAATGCTATCTCTGGCTTGAGTCTCTTGGTTTCTACCTCACCAGCCTCAACCCGCAACGATGCCAACACTCAAAGGGGTGGTTCAAGAAAGTTAATGCTTTCCTTGGCGAGTTCAAGAAACCTCGAAGCCATTATAGAGACAGTTCTGGTTTGCATTTTTGATCGGTAAGTATCTAGAATAATATGGGATGAGGGCAGGGCAGCTCCGTGCTCGACCTAATTTGAAGCTCACCTTGTGCTTAGCGAAGTAGGGATGTGTAGCAAAGACACCTTTGATTAATGAGCTTTACTCTGTGGCATTTCGTAACTTTACTTGAAGTCGCTCTGCAAAACCACCAAGATTCTATTACAGAGCGTTCTTGGAGGAAACATCTACTCTCTCACTTAAGAGGCTTTTAGCCGGAAACCCATTTTCAGCTGATGGGCTGAAGGGAAGAGAATCTAGGGGGCTAAAACATGCAGAAATGCAGTGGGCAGTTCCAAGATCCTTTGATCCTACATAAGTGTTTGATTAATTTATTTTACTGAAGGGTGTTTGGCTTGGCCTGGTCCTAGAGTTGTGAGAATTCTTTGTTTCAGGGGAACTGCCTCACTACCTTCCCACCGTCCTCTTTGCAAATTACTCCTCCTCTTTGCAAATTACTCCTCCTATTATTTTAAGCTGCCCCGATCTGCTAGGATAGCATGGGGCCTTCAGCATATTTCTTTTGAGTTCTTCTTGGGCAAGACAGAAGATGCTATTTCTGCAAGTTCCCTTCCAGTAATTCATGGAGGGGGAAAGAATAAATAAATAAACGCTTCTCTTTTTATTAATGGGATCCTTAGTGCTCTCTGAACTGGGTGGTTCTCTTGCAGACATTTAATTACCAAACTAGATAACACTGATGGTGTTACTTGGTTGGGTAATAAAACGTCTGCAAGAAAAACACCAAGCTCAGAGAGCACCAAGAATCCCACAGTCCTTCCTCCTCCTCCTCCTCCTCCTCCTCCTCCTCCTCCTCCTCCTCCTCCTCCTCCTTCTTCTTCTTCTTCTTCTTCTTCCTTCTTCCTCCTCCTCCTCCTCCTCCTATTCTCACCACTCCACAAACTCCATTCCCTTCTAGAAAAGAAAAAGTTATCCATTTGGTTAATGAAATGTCTGCAAGAAAACCAGCTCAGAGAGCAGAAGGATTTCACAGTTCAGTCCTGAGCTACAAATATTCTCTTCTATTAGTTCTTTTCTATTTTCCATGCAACGATTGTGGATGAGATATTAATAACTAATGCTTCTGAAATGATGATAGGATCCACCCAGTTTTTTAACTGTCATTTTACAGTACATAACAGAAAGTACATCTTTCCAAGGAGACGATGCTAATATGAAGTAATAAATTTCCAGAAGTAACCAATATGTTTTTCAGAAAATGGATTTAAAATAAGCTGTGTTTCATCAAGACCCTAATCTGTAATTAAAACTGCTGAAATAAATCATAATTTAGAGCATGCACGCTGCAAACAGATCCTTGTGCTTAGTTTATTCATTGTGAAATAGTTGGCTACGGTGGTAACCTAGAACATCCAGGAAATATGAGTTTGTTTATTTGCTTAGCATTTCTATTTACTTAGTTTGCATTTGATTGTTGAGCTATCATCCCGTGTCACGATAAGACAAATGTCTTGAACTCACCATCCTTCGCTAAGAAATGTTCACAAGATGGTTTCAATATGTACAGAGTCTTTGTTCCTGTGGATTTTTCATTTTTCTCTCTTGGCCCAAAATGGGATAGATTCAAGTTGACTGAAGATGTGAAATCTAATTTGCTCAAATCAGTGCTGGATATGGGGCCCATTGAAAAGAAACTGGTCCTGCTTCCTTCACGACACTTCAAAACATGAGGAGAAACCACTGTTGTGTGTTCCTTTCTGAACAATCCAGATGGCCTGTGCCACGAGTGGCAGGTGTGTCCTATCTAAACCAGGGGTAGGCAACCTTGGCTCTTTTGTGACTCATGGACTTCAACTTCAAAAGAGGCTTGGTGGAGCAGTGGTGGGCTAATGCCTCCTTAAGTAACACCAGCTGCCTGCAATTAGTGCAGGTTTGAGTCCCACCAGGCTCAAGGTTGACTCAGCCTTCCATCCTTCCGAGGTAGGTAAAATGAGGACTCCAGATTGTTGGGGGCAATTAAGCTGACTTTGTAAAAATGCCGCTTGGGGGTGTGTGTGAAAGCCCCTAATGAGCAGGCATATACATAGAATGAAGGCTATTGCTAAGCACATTGACTTGTGCTTCTTAGATTGTAAGCCGCCCTGAGTCTTCGGAGAAGGGCGGGATATAAATGGGATAAAAAAAAACAAACTCCCAGAATTCCTGAGCCAGCCACGCTGAGGGGAAAGAGAGAGGTTTCCAAACTGAGCCATGCTGGCTCAGGAATTCTGGGAGTTGAAGTCCACGAGTCATAAAAGAGCCATGGTTGCCTACCCCTGTTCTAAACGATCCCGTCAAGAAAGCTTGGCATGTCAAATGCAGGTAGTCCTCAACTTACGACCACAACTGAGCCCAAAATTTCTGTTGCTAAGCGAGACAGTTGTTAAGTGAGATTTGCCCCTTTTTGTGACTTTTCTTGCCACACTCGGTAAGCGAATCACTGCAGTTGTTAAGTTAGCAACACGGTTGTTAAGTGAATCTGGCTTTCCCCATTGACTTGGCTTGTCAGAAGGTCGCAAAAGGGGAATCGCGTGATCGCGGGACACTGCGAACCGTCATAAATGTGAGTCAGTTGCCGAGCATTGGAATTTGATCATAGGGATGCGACAACGGTCATTAAGTCACTTTTTCAAGTGCTGTTGTAACTAAACGAACTGTTGTAAGTCGAGGACATTTTTTTTGCCTAGGAAGCAAAACTGAAGCAAACTCAAAACCACCACCACCCCAAAAAAAATCTGGCTTATAAGTAATTTTTGGATGGTCTGTTGCAACTTTTGAACATTCTCTAAGTGACTGTTCGTAAAATTGAGGACTTGTCTCTATAACACTGTGATTTACAATTAAGACACCAAGGAGACCTGATTAACTTTAGCCAAGATGCTGCACCACTGGTCCAACTAATTGTCTCATTAAAAAAATCTATAGAGCATGAGAAACTGCATTGACTGTTAGGAATCCAAACACACTTGGCCAATAAAGAATATTCCTATTGTTCTGGAGACAACATTGCAACGGCTGTTGATATAGGTGTCAGCAGAACCTAAATCTTCTGCATTTGGGCAAAATTAGGGTTTAATTTGTTTTCAATATCTGTATTTGTGCATTCTGTTATTTACGTCACTGTTCACCGCCCTGAGTCCTTAGGGAGAAGGGCGGTATACAAATCAAATAAATAAATAAATAAATTTCCTTTAAGCAAAGCTTAGCCACCAAAATTGGGGTCAACTGGAAACCTTGATAGGGACTATGGACAGTCAGACATAAACACCTCTCTTAACCTTGACATGAAGGCAGCAGCTATGTAGATACCCAAGCATTCACAATCATGAAGAATCAATCATGAAGACTGTTAGGATTGGATACACAAGGGATTCATCTCCGGTTCATAAGCTCTCAATGTACAGACAAACAACAAAGCGACAAGTCATAGATCATAAATCGATGAGGTACGATCATAAATCATGAGATACAAACAAGAAGGGATAAATCCTAAGATTCCAACAGGAGAAAGTAGTAGGAAAGATGAGAAAGATGACCACATGAGATGAGAAGGATACCGTGACTGTGTATCCTTGGTAGAAAAAATCCGTAACTTAAAATATGAGCCCAGATCAGGTAGATTCTTGGTCCTGTACACATCATAATCCAGCGTTATTTCTTTTGCAGGAAGGGGCTACAGGCTGCTACTGAAGTCCCACCTTTGTTCATTCTTAAACTCTGTAACATTTGGCTAGGCATGGATCATTGCATTTAAAGCAGACCCTCCCCACCGCAACTCTTTTTTTTTTTTTAATGGAATTCTCGGGAAGGTGAAATTTACAACCGTTTGAAATCATCGTGGAAGGGAGACTTTTCGACTTTCCTTAGATGTTTCTCCAGATCTGCACTGGAAAGTCAGTCAACTTTTCAGGTCTAGTAATTGATCTAAGACTCAGCCGGTAAATTAACACCATTAGACAATTTTCACTTTCAGAGAAGTACCTCTGCAGGTTTTTTCTGGAGGCAACATTGCATCAGCTGTGGAAATAGGTATCAGTAGAACCTCAATTTTCTTTAAGCAAAGCTCAGCCACCTAAGAGATACCCAGTGTGCCTCAAAATGCTTTAGCAGAGTAAGGAGAAATTGGGGTCAACCAGAAACCTTGATGGCGACTATGGAACCGTCAGACATAAACACAGAGATATACCTCTCTTCACCTTGACATGAAGGCACAAGCAGCAGCTACGTAGGTCCCCAAGTATTCACAGTCATGAAGAAGTTTTAAGATTAGGAACACAACACAGTTCACCGAGTCCTTTTTACATTCAACAGAATAGAAACTTCTTTATATTTCTATATCATCATGGCTTGCTTTCTTGTCATCCCAAAAGTATACTTTGCAGATTAAACAATAGTCATGGGCTGGGGTAAACTAATAGTAGAGGGTTTTTTATTATTATTATTTGAGAAAGGATACTTCTGAATCAGTGTAGACTCCTGGAGATGGCCTGGACAAGTCCCTGCAGTTTTCTTGGCAAAAGTTGTTGGGAAGTGGTTTGCCATTGTCTCCTTCCTAGGGCTGGGAGAAAGTGACTGGCCCCAACTGCCTTTGGGCCCAAGGAGGGAACTAGAATTCTAAATTCCCCAGTTTCAGGCCCAATGTCTCACTAAACCGGCTCTCAAACTAATGGTAGACAACATGTAATATTGCTAATTTCAGTTAAACTCTCTCGACTCTGCTGAGAATGATTGTTAAATGTGTTTTCTAGAGATGGGCACTTGTAATTTAGCCCAAGTTTTAATTTTAAATGGAATTTAAAAGCAACCTAGAAATTGGATTTCTCAGGAATTCTCTAATGGTTTTGGGAGGAAGAGGAGGAGGAAGAGGAGGAGGAGGTGGAGAAGAAGTAAGAATGAAGTCTCCTCTGAGTTGAACTCAACTCCTTGGGATTTCATGCATTTATTTATTTAACAAATGCTGAGGTTTTCTGACTTTCTTGACAATTCTGGGTGGCTTATAAATAAAGAGACAATACATAGAAAAAAGGAATACAACACAATGTAAATTTCCAAGCAACAAAAACCAAAGTATTTTGCCACTGCCTTCTTCTGGAATGTATTTGAAGTTCCCTGTTTAGCTTAGATATATTTTTGCGAAACTTCCCTTGAACTCACAATACCCTTTTTGTTACAAAAAGTCAGTGCTGGACTACATGGGTCTATACTGGGGTTGTTCTGAAGGAAAGAAACCTAACCCTTTTTCATACTGATCTCCCGCATCTTCTCCTCTCCAAATACGCTCTCTGTCTCTGGATTTCCCTCATCTGTGATCCCGGAGCTTCCTTTTTCTGAAAAGAGACACATTTCAGCCCTAAGATTCATGTTTAAAAAAATACTTTTATTGAAACACGGAGGATCTCTTCCCCATATCCACCAAAGTTGTGGAAACTGCACTGGACGTTTCCACCTGACTCAGTCCACGCTTTCAGAAGACATTCCTGCGGGAGATGCACGCGGGAGGGAAGGAAAGACTGTGCACCTTGCGATGCAAATGACAAGCTGCAACACAAAAACAGCTATGGCGTGGTGCAGAAATTGGGCTTTTCAAGAGATTTTGGTGCCACTCATCAGCCATCCACCCAGCCCCCCCCGACACATTACATGCTCCCTTTTTCCTACTTAGCCTTGAGAAACGTAGGAGAACCTCTGTGCAAGCTACCTCACTTCATTGGTTTGCTTATCTGCACAGAAAGGACATCTCTGTGACTCTCTTTAATTTTATCACACGATGAAGCAAATGACAATATCTTCCGCACTTGCAGCTAGCTCAGGCATCACACGCAGACAGCAGAGACCCTACGCGTGAGAAAACACCGGGTTCTGTTTTTTTAAAATCTTAAATATTATTAAGACTTGCAAATTGAGCATCTCTCTACTTTTTAATCTACATTCCGTTGCGATTTTTAACTCCTTTTGCCCATACCCTCCACCAGGATCGGGTTGCGTATTTCAGACTAGCCCATAAAGACATCAAACCAATCAGTGCAAATAAAATGAAGAGCTGGGAACTTTGTTCTGTCGAGAGCACCACTCGCTCATCTAGATACCCACGACTCAACTGGCACCAGAGCCTATGCTACCATGTGGCTCTGCTCTGCTTTTGACTAGCGATTTCTGTAAGCATAGCTTACAGCCATGGCTTCTAACGGTAGATAAGCAAACCCCCGGGCTTAGTGCAAGGTGTGAACGTCTCCGCCTCCCTTCCTATCTCCCATACAAACACAGCAGCTGAAATCCCACCAGGATGTTATCTTTTATGGAGCAGCTAAAAAAGGGGCAAAGTGCCATACTGAACAGCCTAGGCAGCTAAGCGCTGTTGTTATTTGCGCGTTGAGGCCAACTGTAAGAACAAGAGCACGTTTGCATCCAGCTCCGTGCTCAGTTGCTGTATCCAGACAGCAACAGGAGAGTGTGCCGAATCCAGGAGACACAACATAATCCGAAGCACGTTACGGGGAGAGAGTTTTGGCACACCAAAATGAGTTTGAAGAACTCCTGTTGCAGAAAAGGGTCATCCCGAAGCTTTCCCAATGAAACCTCGAAGAAAACACGATGGTTCTTTGGCTTAGGGCTTGGCCCGCTACCCAGACGCTCAGTTCGTCTCCAGCCAAAATCCTTACCCGGTTGGGCCAGAGTAACATTCGGAGGCAGAAGGGGGAAGAAGGCATCCAAAAGGGGGCTGAGCAAGAAGAGGAACAGGAGAAGGCAGAGAAGAGTTGAGGTTGTTCCAATTTGCGGAAAACGATAGGGATCTGAGAGCAAAGGTCTAGATCCCACACCTGACGAGACAGGAAAGATCAAGAACTTTCTCTCAGCTGAATTCTCTTCGGTTATACCTGGATGGCTGTGGGACAAGGCAAGACAAGGCAGGGCATCCCAAATCAATGCCGGCTGCTCCAAGTTTTGTCAAAACAAACCAGGATGGGGAAAGAGGGAGGGGAGGGGGAGGAATAACCAACTGATTTCCGACAGATTAAGAAGACCTCAACTCTAGCCAGAGTGGGTGGGATTTGTGGTCCCAGGTCCCCCACCATCCTTCTTGCTTTCTCACTCACCTGTTCGCGCTTGAGTCTGCTTTTTCTCCAGACCTTCTGCTTCTCTCCCCTTCAGATGCCTTCACCTCAAAAACGTAGACTTTCCTGCAAAAGGCATGGGCAACACACTCCAGCCAAGCCCAGGATACCTTCAGCTAGCCCAGATCCTCACTCAGGGGGTTGACCGCTTCCCTCCAACATCCTATCCTGACCACGCTTCTCTCTCTTCTCTCTCAAATCTTACCATTTCTTTCAGCTGCCACCCATGTTTTCCTCACCCATCACCTTAATCCATTTCTTCTCTCACTCTCTGCTTGTCTGCCCCCCCATCTTGTTTCTATAGAAACCAGATTAGCAGAAAACGGGGGGGGGGGGAGAAATCAAACCGACCCATGTGACTCAAATTCCTACACTAAAGAATCTTCCTCCCTCCCTCTCTCTCTTTCTCACTCTCTCCCTTTGTTTTACATAACAAGTCATTGTACGGGGCTTTCAAAAAAAAAGAAAAGAAAGAAGAAGACAGGGGGGAAGAAGAAGGGGAAGAGAGAGAGAGAGAAGAGAGAGAGAGAGAAGAGAAAGAGAGAGAGAGAGAGAGAGAGAGAGAGAGAGAGAGAGAGAGAGAGAGAGAGAGAGAGAGAGAGAGAGAGAGAGAAGAGAGAGAGAGAGAGAGAGAAAGAGAGAGAGAGAGAGAGAGAGAGAGAGAGAGAGAGAGAGAGAGAGAGAGAAGAGAGAGAAAGAGAGAAGAGAGAGAGAGAGAGAGAGAGAGAGAGAGAAGAAGAGAGAGAGAGAGAGAGAGAGAGAGAGAGAGAGAGAGAGAGAGAGAGAGAGAGAGAGAGAGAGAGAGAGAGAAAGAGAATGCAATAAGGCTTGGTGGAGTCAATAGCAACCCATATTTCTCAGGTCAGCTGCCCATCCTTGAAGGATGAAGCCTGCAAGCTTTTTTTTTTTCCCCTTCCACTTCTCAAAAGTTTGGGTGCAATCCAACAGAAACAGGATTTTGCAATCGAAACTCAAACCTTCTCCCTCATCCAATCCAGTGAGGGCGGGGTGGGTTGGGGAGAATGAAATTCATCCCAGTCACTCCATGGTTTTTGCTCCCCAAGGTTTGGGAACGGCAGGAGATAATAGGGTTTATTGCAAAGCTAGGAGGAAGACGAGGAAGTCTAGCCAGAGACAGTCGGTGTGCCTTATATGGGCTCCGTGGACCACTTATTCTTCAAATTTGTCGGCCCTTTTGTGCTATCCTTCTTTGGACTCGCAGCTGCTGGAGACTCACAGGACCTGGTTCTATTTCTGAACGTTTCCATGGTGAATCCAGACAGATCTAAAGTCTAGCTATTTGTCACTGGTTTGTGGACATGAATGGTGCTGGAGAAATTAAACCCTTCCATCGGACGACTTTCCTTAGGGTTACATAAGGCAACAAACTGCAGAGGTGGCAACTTGCATTTGGACATCAAACGTCAAAGAAAGAGCGTCCGCTTGAGAATTGGCCTTACACTGAATTAGACCGTAATTCTGACTTCCAGAATGGGCTACATTCAAATGTCTATATTTTGACGCCCATGAACATCAGGAAAGGAGAATATTTGAGGCTCAGGGTTGAAATGAGGGGACCTTGGTGCTCTCGGAGCTTGCTTGTTTTCTTGCAGACGTTTCATTACCAAACTAGGTAACATCATCAGTGCTAGTAGGGAGTGCGGTTTGCTGTCACTTTTTATTAACATCAGGTAAAGGTAAAGGTTCCCCTGTACATGCATGCTAGTCGTTTCCGACTCTAGTGGCCGGTGCTCATCTCCGTTTCAAAGCTGAAGAGCCAGCGCTTGTCCGAGGACGTCTCCGTGGTCATGTGGCCGGCATGACTAGACGCCAAAGGCGCACGGAACGCTGTTACCTTCCCACCGCAGTGGTCCCTATTTTTCTACTTGCATTTTGACGTGCTTTTGAACTGCTAGGTTGGCAGAAGCTGGGACGAGTAACAGGCGCTCACTCTGTTACGCGGCGCTCGGGATTCGACCCGCCAAACTGCCGACCTTCTGATCGCCAAGCTCAGCGTCCTAACCCACTGAGCCACTGCATCCCTATTAACATCAGACCAACAATCAAATAAACAATATCCCAATCAAGAAACCAATAGTACACAGCCCAACCAGAGAATCTCTTAAGACCACCCTCACCAGGGCAAATCACTAGACTATAATATTGACGGCAATAACTTACTAACTTACTAACCCTGATGACGCTAGCTAGTTTGGGTAATGCAACGTCTGCGAGAAAACAAGCAAGCTCAGGGAGCACCAGACCCCTCTTTCTCCCATCTTTTTTTTTCTTGTTCCTCTTATCGAGCAACAAAGAATGTAGGAGATGCAACAGATCTAAAATAGAAGTCCTGGACTTCAAGAGAAACGCCGGGGGGGGGGGGGGGCTGGCTTTGATGGCACGGACACGAGCATCCTCTGGACAATTATGACCCTCCCCAAGGATGATCCAGGCTAGTTCGTTAAGCAAACCAAGATAATGTGCAATAACCATGGGCATTTTATGCCATCAACTTGTAGATCACTTGGCTTTCACCCACTACTGTAAAACAGCATTGTGGAATGTCTTGCGGTCTTGCATATTTCAAAAATGCCGTGGGCCCAAATCTAAGCTGCCTTTGTGCTCGGCCCCTGGCACAGAGCGGTTTGCTGCTCTCGTTTTCTCTTCGTTGCTGAGCTTAGCTTGCAGGGCCACCAATTTAACAGTAAGTTAACTGGAAGGTCCTGAAGAAACATCTTGCTTGCCATTTTCAAAGCTTCGTTCAGTAATATTCTGCAGATGCCAAAAAAGCCAACACAGTGCTAGGCTGCATTAACGGAAGGATAGAATCAAGATCAGGTGAAGTGTTAACATACCACTTTACAAGGCCTTGGTAAGGCCACCCTTGGAATCCTGCATCCAGTTTTGGTCACCACGATGTAAAAAAGAGGTTGAGACTCTGGAAAGAGGGCAGAGAAGAGCAACAAAGATGATCAGGGGACTGGAGGCTAAAACATACAAGGAACGGTTGCTGGAATTGGGTATGTCCGGTTTAATGAAGAGAAGGACGAGGGAGGACATGATAGCAGCCTTCCAGTATCTCAGGGGCTGCCCCAAAGAAGAGGGAGTCAAGCTATTCTCCAAAGCCCCTGAAGGCAGGACAAGAATCAATCTAGAACTACAGAGATCAAGATAGATCCCATTCTCTTCTTTGGAGGAGCCATGAAGACCTTCACCCAGACAGTTGATGAGGGAGAATGAGATCCCACGCTTCATCATATCTTTTATGTGTATCTTTTATTAGTGTGTTTGTAATTTCTTGGCTGTTGTGAGCCACTCAGGTCACTGGGAATTGAGTGGTATAGAAGCTTTCTTTTTTTTCTTTTTTCTTTCTTTCTTTCCGCCCTCCCTCCCTCCCTCCCTCCCCTTCCTTCCTTCCTTCCCTCCCTCCCTTCCCTCCCTTCCTTCCTTCCTTCCCTTTCCATTCCTTCCTTCTCTCTCCTCCCTCCCTCCCTTTTTCTCTCTCTCTTTCTTTCTTTCTTTCTTTCTTTCTTTCTTTTTCTTTCTTTCTTTCTTTCTTTCTTTCTTTCTTTCTTTCTTTCTTTCTTTCTTTCTTTCTCTCTTCATTTCTTTCTTTCTCTTTCTTTTGTTTCTCTTTCTTTCTTTCTTTTTTTCTTTCCTCCCCTCCTTTCCCCCCCCTCTCTCTGGGGAAAAAAGGTCATAAAATGGGACAACACTAATTTAACAGCTATATTGCTTAGCAACAGAAATTTTGGGCTCCACGATGGCCGTAAATTGAGCACCACCTATACAGATTGTCTGCTTCGTCCAGTTTCATAACCAACCGATTGATTTTCGTCTGAAGGGACCCGAAGCCTGTGGTCGAAGGCCTCAATCCCAAATGCCGCGACTCGACCCCAGGCAAGCGGTGCTCCTGCTTCAGAACGCTCGCAGGAAAGCTGGAAGCCTCCGAGGCACTGGCAGCTGCAAGGAAGCCTAAACGATTTAACTTCATTCCCCCTTCTCTTCGGAATGTACAATGTACGCAACTTCCATTGTGTACGCTAGAGTTCATACAAATGTGAGCCAGGAGCGACGGGGCTGCGGAGAATACCCTGCATTTTAGAAAAAAGGAATAATTGCAGTTCAGGCTTATGGCCTTTTTAGGCATTCTCTTGGAGAAGGCGGGCCCCGTCTCCCTTCCCTGTCCCAGCAGGATAGGTTAGGCGCTGCCGTCTCCTCCTCTACCGCAGCCACACAGTGAAGGCAGAAAACTGCGTTTTCACACATTGTCTGATAAAGTGTGTCAGAATCAGAATAGAGCGGGAAGGGACCTTGGAGGTCTTCTAGTCCAGTCCCCTGCTCAAGCAGGAGACCCTATATCATTCTGGACAAATGGCTCTCCAGTCTCTTCTTAAAAGCCTCCAGTGATGGAGCACCCACGACTTCTGGTGGCAAGCCATTCCACTGGTTAATTGTCCTCCCTGTTAGGAGGTAAAGGTAAAGGTAAAGGTTCCCCCGCACATGCGTGCTAGTCGTTTCTGACTCTAGGGGCCGGTGCTCATCGCCGCTTCAAAGCCGAAGAACCAGCGCTTGTCCTCCTCCCTCCCTCCCTCCCTCCCCCAACCTACCTACATTCCTTCCTTCCTCCTCTTTCTTTC
>NC_138216.1:8512148-8527148 GCF_964194415.1 Vipera berus
AAAAAACAACAGAAAAAAAGAAAATCAAGCTAAATATAGTAATAAAAGCAGGGCTGTTGCCAAATTGAGTAGACACATATTTAATTTTCTTCTTCTAATCTCTGGTAGAACTTTATACATGTCTAACTGTCATAACATTCCATGTTTCTTTGTGACTTGCCAGTTGCAGCCAATGATATACAAGGGATGGAGGAAATTAAGGACTTGGCTAAGGGTCGTGAGGTTTTTATTCTTTTAGAGATTGCGCAAAAATGAGAAGGGATATCAATGTAAGGGGGGGCTGCGATGACTCAGCGAGGGGGGCATGATAGCTGAGCGGTTAAAGACGGAGATCTTGGAGAGCTAACAGCCCAGGTTCGGGACCCAAGCTCTGTGGGATGAGGTGAGCTCCTGTTCCTTGCTCCAGCTCCTGCCCACCCAGCAGTTTGAAACCATGCAGATGCGAGTAGATCAATAGGTACCACTTCGGTGGAAAGGTAACAGCGTTCCATGCACCTTTGGCATATAGCCGCGTGGGCCACATGACCATGGAAATTGTCTTTGGACAAAGCTAGCTCCCTCGACCAAGAAGCAGAGATGAACACCGTGCCCTAAAGTCAGACACCTTTACCTTTTATGAATGTAAGACTGCCATTTTTAACGGTAACGGTGCATGGGACAGCCTTACGTTTAGGCAAAAATGCCACAATAGGCAATTCCACTTATTGTTGCTTTTGTTGCCAGTATCTTGCTTTATAGAACCTGTTTTGTTCCACTCCTATCCCTCTTTGGTGTCTACTAAGGTCATCTTTGACTTAGCGCCAGTTACTTAGCAACTGTTAGAAGTCACATTGGACCTTCCAAAATTTTAACTAACTCCTTGCCGTTTAGAACATCTTGTCCCCTGGGTTGAGATCTGCTTCCATCCTTCTGACCTTCCATAAAGGCCTGAGGACCTGGCTCTGCCAATTAACTTGGGGACCCAAAGGGGAGTGTCACACTGGAGATGGTTGATCCCACCTCACCCCCTGCACATCATGGTGGCTCAGGTGGTTAGGATGCTGGGCTGACAAGCAGCAAGGCCACGTTTGAGACCCGAATACTGCCATAGAGCAGGGTGAGCTCCTGCTGGGGATATGAAAGGAGCACCAAACTGGGTGTCCCCCAGATGCTGGTGATGTCACCAACTAATCCTTTCAACCTTGAAGTGCCAACAGAAATCCATTGCGATCTGTCTTGCCTTGCCTTGCCTTGCCTTGCCTTGCCTTCCTTCCTTCCTTCCTTCCTTCCTTCCTTCCTATAATTATCCATTGATCATTATCTAAATCCATCTATCTATCATCTATTTATTTATCTATCTATCATCTATCAATCAATCATTATCTATTGATCATTATATCTATCTATCTATCAATAATTATCTATCAATCATTATCTATATCTGTTGTTGTTAGCTGCGAAGTCGTGTCCGACCCATCGCGAACCTATGGACAACATTCCTCCAGGCCTTCCTGTCCTCTACCATCTTCTGGAGTCCATTTAAGCTCACGCCTACTGCTTCAGTGACTCCATCCAGCCACCTCATTCTCCGTCGTCCCCTTCTTCTCTTGCCCTCAATCTTTCCCAGCATTAGGCTCTTCTCCAGTGAGTCCTTGCTTCTCATTAGGTGGCCAAAGTATCTTGAGTTTCAACTTCAGGATCTGGCCTTCTAAAGAGCAGTCAGGGTTGATCTCCTCTAGGACTGACCGGTTTGTACGCCTTGCAGTCCAACAGACTCACAGGAGTCTTCTCCAGCACCGTAGTTCAAAGGCCTCAATTCTTTGGCGCTCAGCCATTCTTATGGGCCAACTTTCACTGCCATACATTGCAACATCTATATCTATCTACCATCTATTTATCTATCTATCAATCATCTATCAATCAATCATCTATTGATCATTATATCTATCATCTATCAATCATTATCTATCAATTGTTATCTATATCTATCATCTATTTATCTATCATCTATCAATCAATCATTATCTATCTATCTATCTATCTATCTATCTATCTATCTATCTATCTATCTATCTATCTATCTACCTACCTACCTATCTACCTACCTACCTACCTACCTAGTTTTATTGCTTTTAACCTTGTAAGCTGCCCAGAGACACTTTGCAATGAGATGAGTGGAAACAAATTGAATGAATGGATGAATGACTGTCATGATTGGGTATTCTAACTTACTGCTTTCAAATTCGGGTATGGAATGAAAGTTACAGACAGGTTATCTCAGCTTGTTGGAGCTGGCAGTTCCAGAGTTCTTTAAATGCAATGCTTTAAAATGGGCACATTGTCAAGAGGGGTGGCCGAAATGCCCAAAAGGTCCTCACTTCTTTGCAGAGTGTTCTCCCAAGACAATCACCATGCAGTAACAGCTTCTGAATATGGATTGCACAAAGACAGGGGCTTGGGGAAGGAGGGGGGAGGCTGTGTCCATAACCAGCTGCTTTATGTGACAGCCTGGCCCGAATCTTAAAGACAGCAAATGCCTCATCTGAACAATTTGTCACAAGCACAAATTGCAATTTGGCATGCCATCACAAACCTTCTGAGTTTGGACAAAGCAGAGGTGTGCCAAGCTGGCGCTTGTGATGAATGATTCAGAAGATCCACATGCTGTGAGCATGATGAAGCGACAGGCTGAAGATCAAGCTTTTGGCTCCACGAATCCTGAGAATCGGCTCTTATTTTGTGTGTTTCTGATTAAGGTTCAGGATGGGGTGGGGAACTCACAACTCCTGGTTCGGTGGCTGGCCTCAGGGAAGGAGCAAAGAGTTCCCCACCCTTTGGGAAAACACATGAAGGGCAGATAAGCATCTACTCCCTAACATAATCAGTTCTGGCACATGCATGAAGATATTCATCGCCCCTTCCCCTATTCGGTGACCCTCCCAAAGGGTCAGTGGTCTAAAAAATGCCCAGGAAGCTGACTGTTTTGAAAAGGGTTCACCTGAGCTTCTGGCCCTCAACTCCCCAAGGTCCCGCCTTAGCTGAGATCCTGCTGACCCTCACAATGGAAGCTAGAAGGTTGGAGAGACCGAATCAAAAGATGGAACTTGGTGGAGTTTACACCTTGTGGAGTTCCATCAGAAAAGAAAGCCTTGAAATTATTTAACAGAAGAATGGAGTTGTAAGGGACCTTGAAGGTCTTCTAGTCAAACCTCCTGCTCAAGCAGGAGACGCTAAGCCAGGGGTAGGCAACCTCGGCTCTTTTATGACTCGTGGACTTCAACTCCCAGAATTCCTGAGCCAGCAGCATGGCTCAGCTTGGAAACCTCTCCCTTTCCCCTCAGCACGGCTGGCTCAGGAATTCTGGGAGTTGAAGTCCACGAGTCATAAAGCGGCCTAGGCCTAGGCCAGGGGTAGGCAACCTTGGCTCTTTTATGACTCGTGGACTTCAACTCCCAGAATTCCTGAGTCAGCATGGGGGAACTATGGCCCCCTCATGACTTGTGGACTTCAACTCCCAGAATTCCTGAGCCAGCAGCATGGCTTAGCTTGGAAACCTCTCCCTTTCCCCTCAGCACGGCTGGCTCAGGAATTCTGGGAGTTGGTCCACAAGTCATAAAGCAGCCTAGGCCTAGACCAGGGGTAGGCAACCTCGGCTTTTTTATGACTTGTGGACTTCAACTCCCAGAATTCCTGAGCCAGCATCATGGCTCATCTTGGAAACCTCTCCCTTTCCCCTCAACACGGCTGGCTCAGGAATTCTGGGAGTTGAAGTCCACGAGTCATCAAAGAGCCGAGGTTGCCTACCCCTGCCCTAAGCCATTCCAGACAAAATGGCGGTCCCCTCTCTTAAAAACTCTTAATGACGGAGCACCCACAACTTCTGAAGGCAAGCCCTTGCGCCGATTAATTGTTCTCGCTCTCCAAGCTACAGTTCTCCCTTCCCAGAGAACGTTTTGCCGCAGAAGGCCCTGGCCAAGAAAACAGCCTCCAGTGGTGTTCCACGCAGCTTCTTACGTGGTTCTTCTCCCCGCCCTGTGTCTCTTACCATTCCGTGCTCAGAGACCTGGGATGGAAGGCAGGCATCAGATCAGCCAAGCCATCCTCAGCTTTCCTCCTCTTCTCCTGCTTCTGCTTAAATGACAACTGGTGTGTGAACTTAGAGAGACTGTTCTCAGACCTAGGAAGTGAGGGGGGTGGGGGGGGGAAAGGAGAAGCGTTAACTTGGTGGAGCAGTGGGCTAATGCCTCCTTAAGTAACACCAGCTGCCTGCAATTAGTGCAGGTTCGCATCCCACCAGGCTCAAGGTTGACTCAGCCTTCCATCCTTCCGAGGTAGGTAAAATGAGGACCCAGATTGTTGGGGGCAATTAAGCTGACTTTGTAATAATGCCGCTTGGGGGGGGCAAAAGCCCTAATAAGCAGGCATATACATAGAATGAAGGCTACTGCTAAGCTTGTAAGCTGCCCTGAGTCTTCGGAGAAGGGCAAGATATAAATGGAATTAAAATAAAATAAATAAAAAAATAAAACTTTATCAAAGCATCATCCTGATCACCAGAAGGCAGGGCAAAGGCCAGGGCTCAAGGTGATCTGATGTTCAGGCAAAAGAAAGAAGGTAGAGTGGGCTAGAGGAATCAAACACCCATTGTAGTGGCTTCTTTCCGTCCCAATATAAGGGGAAAGCAACAGGCTAACGGGGTGGCTAGAATCATCAGAAAAAGGATCAGCACACACAAGGCTTTTCGCTCCGCATTGGAGCCAAACGAGAGTCAGATTAAATCATTTCTTGTAACATTGATTAGGAGAAGACAACCTTTTATTAATGACCGAGAAACATTACAGCGAAACTAGAGAAGTTGTGTTTATTTTGGATTAATTGATCAGGCGGAAACAAAATGAAACAAAACGAAACCCTAGCCAAAAAAAAAAAAGCAGCAATCAGCGCAAAATCAATGTCAAAGGTTCTTTAAAGACTGGCAAAGAGAATAAGATTTTATTTGGGCTGTTTGCTTTTTTTCCCCCGAATCAAAGGAAACATAAGGATTTGTAAAATGGCACTGAGGAATAGTACAGAATTCAGACCATACACAGCCACTGGTTGTTTGGCCTGCTACTTCTTTGTGGAAACCAAGCCCTTGAATTTGCAGCTCAGCTCCTACCCATACTGTATCTTTGAGATCTTCAACCTGTTATGTCCCAACTATTAGCTGCCAATTCATCATGCAACACTACGGATGGGGAAACGGATCAATCAAGCACCCTCTTTTCTTTAAAATGAGCAGCATCATTTCTAAGGTAGCACTTTTCTGAGTTTGTGGAACAGATGGAGAACTCCTTGGAGGAACTGGAAATGTTATCTAGGGAATTGAGGGATTTACTCAGGAGTCTGAGGGTCACCTTCAAGAATAAACCCTCATTTATCATGGGAAAAAAAGGGACCTGGTGGCTCAGTGGGTTAG
This sequence comes from Vipera berus, assembly GCF_964194415.1. Taxonomy (NCBI): domain Eukaryota; kingdom Metazoa; phylum Chordata; class Lepidosauria; order Squamata; family Viperidae; genus Vipera; species Vipera berus. The sequence goes on from NC_138216.1 coordinate 8,517,586, forward strand.
GACGCTGAGCTTGTCAGAAGGTCGGCAGTTTGGCGGGTCGAATCCCGAGTGCAGCGTAACAGAGTGAGCGCCTGTTACTCGTCCCAGCTTCTGCCAACCTAGCAGTTTGAAAGCACGTAAAAATGCAAGTAGAAAAATAGGGACCACTCCGGTGGGAAGGTAACAGCGTTCCGTGCGCCTCTGGCGTCTAGTCATGCCGGCCACATGACCACGGACACATCCTCGGACAAGCGCCGGCTCTTCGGCTTTGAAACGGAGATGAGCACTGGGCCCTAGAGTTGGAAACGACTAGCACGCATGTGCGGGGGAACCTTTACCTTTTTTATCATGGAATAAACTGATAAAGGTTGAGCCTGCCCTTTGATGGAAGGGCCAGGGACTGTGTTATTGTAGCTTGCTTTTGTTAGGCTGTCCCTGTGGAGCAAGGCATTCCCTGGAATTCTTGCAATGTCATCTCGTGTTTATTTGCTTTTGAAAACAAGCTTCTTTTTCTCAACGTTTTGCACAGAGAAAAAAAATCCCTGTGTGATTTAAAGCTTTGGCACACCAGTACACGGAGATTGTGAACACTATAATAATACCTCTCTTCCAACCCACGGAAAGGTTCTGGGACGCGGAACGTAAGAAATTATCCAATCTCTGCACCTTACTTCATGGAAACTACCGTAAGTAGAAATCATCTATCTGCCAAGAAGAATGAGGATTCAGAAGTAATACAGAAGCTGGGCAAGGGTCTAGGAGGAGGAGGAGGAGGAGGAGGAGGAAGAGGAACAAAGATTAAGACTGTGGAAAATCCCAGAACTCCTCCAGAAAATTCTAGAGTGTATCAGGGACCGTTCTAGAGTACATCCGAGACTGCCCTGGAACGCAACAGAAAAATAACAATGCAGGACCAGTCCTGGCCTCCCGGAAAACAATTTACTTTTTCCTACAAGGTACAACTAGGAAGGCGGTTTGTAAACCTACTCAAGTCTAGTTCTTTGCAGGCTCGCCATAGCTGAGATCTACTGATTTCCCACCCACCCACCCCGGTAATATCCATACTCCAGAAATTTCCAACAGCGTGGAAGATAATCCCCGAAGGCTGAAAGCTTGAAAGACACAGGTCGGAGGAATCATGCTGTTTTCGATCAACCGGACTCTTATTAATCTTGGTAATGTCGTTTTGCATGGATTCATTTTTATAGTCATGAGAGGTCATAGAAAGAAAGTCTTGCAACAAGATCGTTCGTTTTTGCTTTCTAGTGCTGAAATTGCCTTACAGTCATCTATTTTTTTAGTGGTCTACAGGTTTAGGGCATCAAATTTTAACTTATTTTGTGGTTACTGCTTAGCTTCCCCCCTAGTGATGGAGAAAGGTTTGTTCACACCTTGATATAAATACACTTACAAGTGCCCTAACCGCCTTTCATTTTGGAGCTAATATACCCAAGAGAAACCGAACTGTCCTCCTGTGATACACTTCTCTGAATTACACAATGGGAATGTATCAAAATAATATCTTAGGGGAAAGATCACACAACACACACCCAGAATGCAAATACTGGCGGACACAGCTTTAAAAGATAGGACACTTTATGAAACGTGGCTTGCAAAAAATGATAGCGTTTAAACTGACCACGGCTAGGTAACTTGAATTGCCCTGATGCTGGTTTTCCACTGCTATTTTTTTACTCCCAAATTACTAAGTTTTATCCTCTGAAGTTGAAGGAAAAACTGGAGAAAACAACCTTGGAAAAACGGGGAGACCCAGAGACAACTCCTTCAGAAGAAGAGCACTTGCTAGATCTGTCCAAATTTCATTTGACTCAAAAAGGTAAAGGTAAAGGTTCCCCCGCACATGCGTGCTAGTCGTTTCCGACTCTAGGGGCCAGTGCTCATCTCCATTTCAAAGCCGAAGAGCCAGCGCTTGTCCGAGGACGTCTCCGTGGTCATGTGGCCGGCATGACTAGACGCCAAAGGCGCACGGAACGCTGTTACCTTCCCACCGTAGCGGTCCCTATTTTTCTACTTGCATTTTTACATGCTTTCAAACTGCTAGGTTGGCAGAAGCTGGGACGAGTAACAGGCACTCACTCTGCTACGCGGCACTCGGGATTCGACCCGCCAAACTGCCGACCTTCTGATCGACAAGCTCAGCATCCTAACCCACTGAGCCACCACGTCCCTTTTGACTCAACTGGTCCTACTTTATTCTGACATCTTTACAGCATTTCAACCTTCTATGTATATATTTTTTTTGCTTCCTCTAGTTTGTTCACTAGTTGTCAAAATGGTCATTTAAGGTTCTAATGATGGACAATAATTATCAAAGACTGCAACCGGCAGCTGAAAAATTCCATTACGGGAATAAAAAAGCATTGACAGTTTAAAGGAGGGGGGGTGGGCAATTAATTTTGACCAAGGGACCCCATGAGAAACTTGGAAGTGTTGTGGAGGGCCAAACTAACTAGGACCATCAGATTACTATGGAAGCACATAGCCGCACACGCACACATACACAAAAATTGAAAAAGCCCACGGTCGTCTTCAAAATAAAAGCAATACAGTTTGTATTGCGTGCATGACGTACACTTATTTACATTTGATTTGCAATTTCTGATTAAGTTCCCATCGAAAGGGACTGGATAAAGCCTGGAGTACCCTAAAAGGCCGAGCTCTAGTTTAAAGCATGCTCTGAAACAAAGCATGAGAAAATTTAAAAAAATCCTTCCATGCCTGCCTTCTTATTTGCATCTATCCATTTGTACAGATAAGACTTATCTAAGCCTCTGTGTTTCAATAGCTGATTTAACTGAGCTAAATGCAGTTTAACCTCCCTCTTCCTCTCTTTGCAACAGTAAAATAAACTCCAAACAATCCACCAGGTTCGCACCTGATTTAAGACATCGGCATCTTTAATTTCTTTACTTTTTCTTACGGATTTATTTTTCCGTGTACCTTCGCGATTGTTCATAATGCGATGGGGATATGGCGGCTGTTATTGTTGCCATTCCAGAGAGAGCCGGCTTAGGTGTTTCAAAGCATTTCTCTGCATTTCGGCAAAGAGGTAATGAAATAATTCCACAGAAAATGCGAGCAGTGGGAAGTGTTTGCTTAGCTACAATTATGCACCTCATTAGATGGAGTAAAAGAGATTCTGCCCTCCGAATCCTATTTTGGCGTTTTAAATTCCTCCCTCGCAATTCACAAAAAGCCCAATCTGGGATCAGATTGCTACATGGAGTCCTCGCCGTATGGCCGCAACTGCGCCCCAAATTGATCTTGCCAAGCGGAATAGCTGTTGGGTGAGTTTTGCCCCATTTTACAATCTTGCTTGCCGCAGCCATTAAGTGAATCGCTGCAGTTGCTGAATTAGTAGCACGGTTGTTAAGTAAATCTGGGCTTCCCCATTGACTTTGCTTGTCAGAAGGTCGCAAAAAAGGGGATCGCGTGACCCCGCGACGCTGCGTAACCGTCATAAATGCGAGTCAGTTGTCATGCATCTCAATGTAAATCACGTGACCGTGGGGGATGCTGCAACGGTCGTAAGTGTGAAAAACGGTCATAAGTCCCTTTTTTCAGCGGCTGTTGTAGCTTTGAACGGTCGCTAAACGACCAGGTTGTAAGTTGAGGACTACCTGTATTTGCAGGACCTTAGTAAAATGAAGAGATGATATCAGGATGGCCCCTTCAACTCTCAAGGAGGCAGTTCCTGCATTCAGATGCTGGGCAGAACGACGGGAGAGCTCGCACCCAATCGTTGGTTGCCCACTGCAGTGCAAAGTTCTTGGTGATTTTCACACGGGATCCCTCAAAGGTTTCTTCTTCCTGCCCTGCAAAATTCATGGATCTTTTAAGGTCTTGAAAATGGTGGCTTTCATAAATGCTATCTCTGGCTTGAGTCTCTTGGTTTCTACCTCACCAGCCTCAACCCGCAACGATGCCAACACTCAAAGGGGTGGTTCAAGAAAGTTAATGCTTTCCTTGGCGAGTTCAAGAAACCTCGAAGCCATTATAGAGACAGTTCTGGTTTGCATTTTTGATCGGTAAGTATCTAGAATAATATGGGATGAGGGCAGGGCAGCTCCGTGCTCGACCTAATTTGAAGCTCACCTTGTGCTTAGCGAAGTAGGGATGTGTAGCAAAGACACCTTTGATTAATGAGCTTTACTCTGTGGCATTTCGTAACTTTACTTGAAGTCGCTCTGCAAAACCACCAAGATTCTATTACAGAGCGTTCTTGGAGGAAACATCTACTCTCTCACTTAAGAGGCTTTTAGCCGGAAACCCATTTTCAGCTGATGGGCTGAAGGGAAGAGAATCTAGGGGGCTAAAACATGCAGAAATGCAGTGGGCAGTTCCAAGATCCTTTGATCCTACATAAGTGTTTGATTAATTTATTTTACTGAAGGGTGTTTGGCTTGGCCTGGTCCTAGAGTTGTGAGAATTCTTTGTTTCAGGGGAACTGCCTCACTACCTTCCCACCGTCCTCTTTGCAAATTACTCCTCCTCTTTGCAAATTACTCCTCCTATTATTTTAAGCTGCCCCGATCTGCTAGGATAGCATGGGGCCTTCAGCATATTTCTTTTGAGTTCTTCTTGGGCAAGACAGAAGATGCTATTTCTGCAAGTTCCCTTCCAGTAATTCATGGAGGGGGAAAGAATAAATAAATAAACGCTTCTCTTTTTATTAATGGGATCCTTAGTGCTCTCTGAACTGGGTGGTTCTCTTGCAGACATTTAATTACCAAACTAGATAACACTGATGGTGTTACTTGGTTGGGTAATAAAACGTCTGCAAGAAAAACACCAAGCTCAGAGAGCACCAAGAATCCCACAGTCCTTCCTCCTCCTCCTCCTCCTCCTCCTCCTCCTCCTCCTCCTCCTCCTCCTCCTCCTCCTTCTTCTTCTTCTTCTTCTTCTTCCTTCTTCCTCCTCCTCCTCCTCCTCCTATTCTCACCACTCCACAAACTCCATTCCCTTCTAGAAAAGAAAAAGTTATCCATTTGGTTAATGAAATGTCTGCAAGAAAACCAGCTCAGAGAGCAGAAGGATTTCACAGTTCAGTCCTGAGCTACAAATATTCTCTTCTATTAGTTCTTTTCTATTTTCCATGCAACGATTGTGGATGAGATATTAATAACTAATGCTTCTGAAATGATGATAGGATCCACCCAGTTTTTTAACTGTCATTTTACAGTACATAACAGAAAGTACATCTTTCCAAGGAGACGATGCTAATATGAAGTAATAAATTTCCAGAAGTAACCAATATGTTTTTCAGAAAATGGATTTAAAATAAGCTGTGTTTCATCAAGACCCTAATCTGTAATTAAAACTGCTGAAATAAATCATAATTTAGAGCATGCACGCTGCAAACAGATCCTTGTGCTTAGTTTATTCATTGTGAAATAGTTGGCTACGGTGGTAACCTAGAACATCCAGGAAATATGAGTTTGTTTATTTGCTTAGCATTTCTATTTACTTAGTTTGCATTTGATTGTTGAGCTATCATCCCGTGTCACGATAAGACAAATGTCTTGAACTCACCATCCTTCGCTAAGAAATGTTCACAAGATGGTTTCAATATGTACAGAGTCTTTGTTCCTGTGGATTTTTCATTTTTCTCTCTTGGCCCAAAATGGGATAGATTCAAGTTGACTGAAGATGTGAAATCTAATTTGCTCAAATCAGTGCTGGATATGGGGCCCATTGAAAAGAAACTGGTCCTGCTTCCTTCACGACACTTCAAAACATGAGGAGAAACCACTGTTGTGTGTTCCTTTCTGAACAATCCAGATGGCCTGTGCCACGAGTGGCAGGTGTGTCCTATCTAAACCAGGGGTAGGCAACCTTGGCTCTTTTGTGACTCATGGACTTCAACTTCAAAAGAGGCTTGGTGGAGCAGTGGTGGGCTAATGCCTCCTTAAGTAACACCAGCTGCCTGCAATTAGTGCAGGTTTGAGTCCCACCAGGCTCAAGGTTGACTCAGCCTTCCATCCTTCCGAGGTAGGTAAAATGAGGACTCCAGATTGTTGGGGGCAATTAAGCTGACTTTGTAAAAATGCCGCTTGGGGGTGTGTGTGAAAGCCCCTAATGAGCAGGCATATACATAGAATGAAGGCTATTGCTAAGCACATTGACTTGTGCTTCTTAGATTGTAAGCCGCCCTGAGTCTTCGGAGAAGGGCGGGATATAAATGGGATAAAAAAAAACAAACTCCCAGAATTCCTGAGCCAGCCACGCTGAGGGGAAAGAGAGAGGTTTCCAAACTGAGCCATGCTGGCTCAGGAATTCTGGGAGTTGAAGTCCACGAGTCATAAAAGAGCCATGGTTGCCTACCCCTGTTCTAAACGATCCCGTCAAGAAAGCTTGGCATGTCAAATGCAGGTAGTCCTCAACTTACGACCACAACTGAGCCCAAAATTTCTGTTGCTAAGCGAGACAGTTGTTAAGTGAGATTTGCCCCTTTTTGTGACTTTTCTTGCCACACTCGGTAAGCGAATCACTGCAGTTGTTAAGTTAGCAACACGGTTGTTAAGTGAATCTGGCTTTCCCCATTGACTTGGCTTGTCAGAAGGTCGCAAAAGGGGAATCGCGTGATCGCGGGACACTGCGAACCGTCATAAATGTGAGTCAGTTGCCGAGCATTGGAATTTGATCATAGGGATGCGACAACGGTCATTAAGTCACTTTTTCAAGTGCTGTTGTAACTAAACGAACTGTTGTAAGTCGAGGACATTTTTTTTGCCTAGGAAGCAAAACTGAAGCAAACTCAAAACCACCACCACCCCAAAAAAAATCTGGCTTATAAGTAATTTTTGGATGGTCTGTTGCAACTTTTGAACATTCTCTAAGTGACTGTTCGTAAAATTGAGGACTTGTCTCTATAACACTGTGATTTACAATTAAGACACCAAGGAGACCTGATTAACTTTAGCCAAGATGCTGCACCACTGGTCCAACTAATTGTCTCATTAAAAAAATCTATAGAGCATGAGAAACTGCATTGACTGTTAGGAATCCAAACACACTTGGCCAATAAAGAATATTCCTATTGTTCTGGAGACAACATTGCAACGGCTGTTGATATAGGTGTCAGCAGAACCTAAATCTTCTGCATTTGGGCAAAATTAGGGTTTAATTTGTTTTCAATATCTGTATTTGTGCATTCTGTTATTTACGTCACTGTTCACCGCCCTGAGTCCTTAGGGAGAAGGGCGGTATACAAATCAAATAAATAAATAAATAAATTTCCTTTAAGCAAAGCTTAGCCACCAAAATTGGGGTCAACTGGAAACCTTGATAGGGACTATGGACAGTCAGACATAAACACCTCTCTTAACCTTGACATGAAGGCAGCAGCTATGTAGATACCCAAGCATTCACAATCATGAAGAATCAATCATGAAGACTGTTAGGATTGGATACACAAGGGATTCATCTCCGGTTCATAAGCTCTCAATGTACAGACAAACAACAAAGCGACAAGTCATAGATCATAAATCGATGAGGTACGATCATAAATCATGAGATACAAACAAGAAGGGATAAATCCTAAGATTCCAACAGGAGAAAGTAGTAGGAAAGATGAGAAAGATGACCACATGAGATGAGAAGGATACCGTGACTGTGTATCCTTGGTAGAAAAAATCCGTAACTTAAAATATGAGCCCAGATCAGGTAGATTCTTGGTCCTGTACACATCATAATCCAGCGTTATTTCTTTTGCAGGAAGGGGCTACAGGCTGCTACTGAAGTCCCACCTTTGTTCATTCTTAAACTCTGTAACATTTGGCTAGGCATGGATCATTGCATTTAAAGCAGACCCTCCCCACCGCAACTCTTTTTTTTTTTTTAATGGAATTCTCGGGAAGGTGAAATTTACAACCGTTTGAAATCATCGTGGAAGGGAGACTTTTCGACTTTCCTTAGATGTTTCTCCAGATCTGCACTGGAAAGTCAGTCAACTTTTCAGGTCTAGTAATTGATCTAAGACTCAGCCGGTAAATTAACACCATTAGACAATTTTCACTTTCAGAGAAGTACCTCTGCAGGTTTTTTCTGGAGGCAACATTGCATCAGCTGTGGAAATAGGTATCAGTAGAACCTCAATTTTCTTTAAGCAAAGCTCAGCCACCTAAGAGATACCCAGTGTGCCTCAAAATGCTTTAGCAGAGTAAGGAGAAATTGGGGTCAACCAGAAACCTTGATGGCGACTATGGAACCGTCAGACATAAACACAGAGATATACCTCTCTTCACCTTGACATGAAGGCACAAGCAGCAGCTACGTAGGTCCCCAAGTATTCACAGTCATGAAGAAGTTTTAAGATTAGGAACACAACACAGTTCACCGAGTCCTTTTTACATTCAACAGAATAGAAACTTCTTTATATTTCTATATCATCATGGCTTGCTTTCTTGTCATCCCAAAAGTATACTTTGCAGATTAAACAATAGTCATGGGCTGGGGTAAACTAATAGTAGAGGGTTTTTTATTATTATTATTTGAGAAAGGATACTTCTGAATCAGTGTAGACTCCTGGAGATGGCCTGGACAAGTCCCTGCAGTTTTCTTGGCAAAAGTTGTTGGGAAGTGGTTTGCCATTGTCTCCTTCCTAGGGCTGGGAGAAAGTGACTGGCCCCAACTGCCTTTGGGCCCAAGGAGGGAACTAGAATTCTAAATTCCCCAGTTTCAGGCCCAATGTCTCACTAAACCGGCTCTCAAACTAATGGTAGACAACATGTAATATTGCTAATTTCAGTTAAACTCTCTCGACTCTGCTGAGAATGATTGTTAAATGTGTTTTCTAGAGATGGGCACTTGTAATTTAGCCCAAGTTTTAATTTTAAATGGAATTTAAAAGCAACCTAGAAATTGGATTTCTCAGGAATTCTCTAATGGTTTTGGGAGGAAGAGGAGGAGGAAGAGGAGGAGGAGGTGGAGAAGAAGTAAGAATGAAGTCTCCTCTGAGTTGAACTCAACTCCTTGGGATTTCATGCATTTATTTATTTAACAAATGCTGAGGTTTTCTGACTTTCTTGACAATTCTGGGTGGCTTATAAATAAAGAGACAATACATAGAAAAAAGGAATACAACACAATGTAAATTTCCAAGCAACAAAAACCAAAGTATTTTGCCACTGCCTTCTTCTGGAATGTATTTGAAGTTCCCTGTTTAGCTTAGATATATTTTTGCGAAACTTCCCTTGAACTCACAATACCCTTTTTGTTACAAAAAGTCAGTGCTGGACTACATGGGTCTATACTGGGGTTGTTCTGAAGGAAAGAAACCTAACCCTTTTTCATACTGATCTCCCGCATCTTCTCCTCTCCAAATACGCTCTCTGTCTCTGGATTTCCCTCATCTGTGATCCCGGAGCTTCCTTTTTCTGAAAAGAGACACATTTCAGCCCTAAGATTCATGTTTAAAAAAATACTTTTATTGAAACACGGAGGATCTCTTCCCCATATCCAGCAAAGTTGTGGAAACTGCACTGGACGTTTCCACCTGACTCAGTCCACGCTTTCAGAAGACATTCCTGCGGGAGATGCACGCGGGAGGGAAGGAAAGACTG
>NC_138216.1:8532148-8579648 GCF_964194415.1 Vipera berus
CTTCCTTCCTTCCTTCCCTTTCCATTCCTTCCTTCTCTCTCCTCCCTCCCTCCCTTTTTCTCTCTCTCTTTCTTTCTTTCTTTCTTTCTTTCTTTCTTTTTCTTTCTTTCTTTCTTTCTTTCTTTCTTTCTTTCTTTCTTTCTTTCTTTCTTTCTTTCTCTCTTCATTTCTTTCTTTCTCTTTCTTTTGTTCTCTCTTTCTTTCTTTTTTTCTTTCCTCCCCTCCTTTCCCCCCCCTCTCTCTGGGGAAAAAAGGTCATAAAATGGGACAACACTAATTTAACAGCTATATTGCTTAGCAACAGAAATTTTGGGCTCCACGATGGCCGTAAATTGAGCACCACCTATACAGATTGTCTGCTTCGTCCAGTTTCATAACCAACCGATTGATTTTCGTCTGAAGGGACCCGAAGCCTGTGGTCGAAGGCCTCAATCCCAAATGCCGCGACTCGACCCCAGGCAAGCGGTGCTCCTGCTTCAGAACGCTCGCAGGAAAGCTGGAAGCCTCCGAGGCACTGGCAGCTGCAAGGAAGCCTAAACGATTTAACTTCATTCCCCCTTCTCTTCGGAATGTACAATGTACGCAACTTCCATTGTGTACGCTAGAGTTCATACAAATGTGAGCCAGGAGCGACGGGGCTGCGGAGAATACCCTGCATTTTAGAAAAAAGGAATAATTGCAGTTCAGGCTTATGGCCTTTTTAGGCATTCTCTTGGAGAAGGCGGGCCCCGTCTCCCTTCCCTGTCCCAGCAGGATAGGTTAGGCGCTGCCGTCTCCTCCTCTACCGCAGCCACACAGTGAAGGCAGAAAACTGCGTTTTCACACATTGTCTGATAAAGTGTGTCAGAATCAGAATAGAGCGGGAAGGGACCTTGGAGGTCTTCTAGTCCAGTCCCCTGCTCAAGCAGGAGACCCTATATCATTCTGGACAAATGGCTCTCCAGTCTCTTCTTAAAAGCCTCCAGTGATGGAGCACCCACGACTTCTGGTGGCAAGCCATTCCACTGGTTAATTGTCCTCCCTGTTAGGAGGTAAAGGTAAAGGTAAAGGTTCCCCCGCACATGCGTGCTAGTCGTTTCTGACTCTAGGGGCCGGTGCTCATCGCCGCTTCAAAGCCGAAGAACCAGCGCTTGTCCTCCTCCCTCCCTCCCTCCCTCCCCCAACCTACCTACATTCCTTCCTTCCTCCTCTTTCTTTCTTTCTTTCTTTCTTTCTTTCTTTCTTTCTTTCTTTCTTTCTTTCTTTTCTTTCTTTCTTTTCCTTCTCCCCCTCCCTCCCTTTCTCCTCTCTCCCTCCCTCCCCCCAACCTTCCTTCCTTCCTTCCTTCCTTCCTTCCTTCCTTCCTTCCTTCCTTCTTTCTTTTTCTTTCTTCTTTCCTTCCTTCTCCCTCCCTCCCTCCCTCCTCCCTCCCTCCCCCACCCTTCCTTCCTTCCTTCCTTCCTCCCTTCCTTCCTCCCTCCCTCCCTCCCTCTGTGTGGATCAGGCATTGTGCAAAGCTACACAATGCTCTATACTATAATCCTTTTCTAAGGATTGACCTACCCTACTGATCAGCCCTGCTGATAGGGATTATCCAAGAGAGACAAACCTCTCGCAGAACCCAGATTGTCACTTAAAAGTTAGCCAGCAAATCTCTGGTTACAACTCACAGCCCACATGCATCTCTACTAATTGTCCTCTGCCCCCGTCCTGCTGGGCTGGTCCTCCCTTCTCCACAGGCGTCTGAAGCTTCATCTGCGTCAATAAACATGCCTTAAACGCTTCCCATCTCTCTCTCTCTCTCTCTCTCTCTCTCTCTCTCTCTCTCTCTCTCTCTCTCTCTCTCTCTCTCTCTCTCTCTCTCTCTCTCTCTTCTCTTTCTCTCTCTCTCTCTGGAGGGCTTCTGCTATTGTTTAGTCTGCTCCTGCACAGGAGTCTCCTCTTGTTTTGGGAGTCCAACCATCCAAGGATCCTGTCAGAGATGGAAATTTTGTTATTTTGGGCTGCTGCTCAGCCAGAGTTTTCCAAGTTTAGGAAACCAGTGATGTGGTTGCGCTGCCTTTAGCCACAGAGTTTCAATGCTTTTCCTTTTTGGACGGGCCTCAAGAGCCTTTCAATCAACCACACTGCCTGAGATAATCGGGCACTATCTGGAGTTGCAGGCAGGTGCCAGGAGGGAGGAAGGTCCAGCAGATGGAGAAAATTTGCAGCAGAGCAATGTTGCAGGGTTAGGAGTAGGACGTCTTCTAGAAAAGGAGGGGAAGAAGATGAAGATGGAGGAGGAGGAGGGAGAGGAAGGAGAAGGAGAAGGACAAGAAAGAGAAGGAGAAGAAGGAACAGGAAGAGAAAGAGAAAGGAAGAGGAAGAGGAGAAGGGAGAAGAAGGAGAAGGGAAGCATAAAGAGGAGGAAGGGGGAGGAGGAGGAAGAAGAGGAAGAGGAGAAGGGGGAAAGAGGAGTCATCCCTACGTCCTGCAGAAACCAACGGACACCAAGTTGCACGCAGAGGAAATGAGAAAGTTGCCACCTGTCCTTCTTGATTTACCCACCATCCATTGATCAGAGATGCCAGGTTTTCCTGGGAAAATGCATGTCTTGAGACTCCCGTCCCCTCAAAGAAAGTTTCCTTTCAGAGTGGCAAGAAAAAAGATGGATGTCTCGCCAAAAAAAAAAAAAAGGTCAGCCAGGCACAAGTACCCTTTTGCCAAACTATGCCTGTTTTTCTTCCGCTCCGTGCATCAGACAGATTGGGTAGCAGAGGCTGCTGTGTGCGTTGACCGTTATCGCTCATCCCCAGCTGGGTTCAGACGTGGTCTGAAGCCATCCTGTGGTCGGCTTGGTTTTGCTCTACCCACAACTCAGCGGCAGCGGTTTGCAAAAATTACGCTGAGGGCTGGAGAGGACTTTGGGCTGCTATCTCAGGAGAATTGCTGCCATCTTTCTGGAGAGGAAGATGAATTTCTCCTCTGCTCCTTCCCCATGAATTACTGTGGTTGTGATTTGGGGAGAAGAGTTTGTCTTAAAGGCAAAGAGCCTGGAAAAGCGTGGACACTTGTGGAGATCGGCCACTGCTTTGGATGGGTTGGCTGAATTAGACTGAATTTGAGGGCTCTGGGATCTGCAGACAAAGGTTCAACTTCTTCCCATCATTTCTTGGGTCTCCACTGCCCTGTTTCTACTCAGCTGCATGGAATTTCAATTGGCATATATGATAAATTTTTATTTATCTCACCATCTCTATCTTTATCTCTCCATCTCTCTATCTCTCTATTTCTCTATCTATCTATCTATCTATCTATCTATCTATCTATCTATCTATCTATCTATCATCTATCTATCTCCATATCTATCTCCTTCTCTCTCTCTCCATCTCTATGTATCTCTCTCTCTCTCTTGCTCTATCTGTGTATCTATGTATGTATGTATGTATGTATGTATGTATGTATGTATCTATCTATCTATCTATCTATCTATCTCTACCTCCCTCTCTCCCTTTCTCTCTCCATTATCTCTCTCTCTCTCTCTCTCTCTCTCTCTCTCTCTCTCTCTCTCTCTCTCTCTCTCTCTCTCTCTCTCTCTCTCTCTCTCTCTCAGTGTCCTGCCAAATGTACATGTAGTTCTCAATTTACAACCATTCATTTATTGACTGTTTGAACCTACAATGGCACTGAAAAAGGGACTACTCGATTTTGTAATAGCTTTGTTCCCTATGCCATCTGTCTGGTAAACTTGCAAGATTCATCTTTCTTGCCATGCACATGTATACATAATCCGAACCAGATTATGTTGTTTCTCTGTGTCATATATGTGGGTATATGCATAATTCTGTATTTATTTATTTATTTTTGTCATATTTATGTAGTGTACATTGGAGGTGGTGCCCTTTGAGAGCTGTGTGCAATGGAATTTCATTTCAATGTGTGCCGATTAGGGTACATTCAAAGTGACAATAAAGTTATCTATTCTATTCTATTCTATTCTATTCTATTCTATTCTATTCTATTCTATTCTATTCTATTCTATTCTATTCTATTCTATTCTATTCTATTCTATTCTATTCCATTCCATTCCATTCCATTCCATTCCATTCCATTCCATTCCATTCCTTCTATTCTATTCTATTCTATTCTATTCTATTCTATTCTATTCTATTCTATTCTATTCTATTCTATTCTATTCTATTCTATTCTATTCTATTCTATTCTATTCTATTCCATTCCATTCCATTCCATTCCATTCCATTCCATTCCATTCCATTCCATTCCATTCCATTCCATTCCCATGGTGACATGATCAAAATTTGGACCCTTGGCAACTGATGGTCGCTGTGTCCCGGGGTCTCATAATTCCCTTTTGCGACCTTCTGCCAAACAAAGTCAATGGGGAAGCCAGATTCTCTTAACAACTGTATTACTAACTTAATAACTCGTGATTCCCTTAACAACTGCAGCAAGAACGGTGATGAAATGGAGCAGATCTCACTTAACAACTGTCCCACTTAGCAACAGATACTTTGGGCTCAATTGCGGCCGTAGGGTTGAGGACTACCTGTAAAAGTCCCATTTTGAGAAGCAGAAGAAAAAAAAATTCTCAAGTGAGAAAAATGGGGTGGGATAAGAAGAGCCCCCCCTTTTGCCCCCAGAGCCAACCTCTCTATCTGTGGGTGGCCCTATCAAAGGCTTCCTTCCACCCCTCCTTGTCCTGAGGTCGCCGAGAGGTTGAACGTCAAGCCTCTCATTTCCAGCGAAACGATGCCGTAGACCTAGAGCAAGTCTAGAAAGGGATTTTTGTGATTCAGTAAAAACATTCCTGCTTCCAAGGCATGAAACCCCAAAAACTTTTACAGGCGACCGCTGTCTTCGAGTGTCTGCATATCTCCAGCCATCCTGGGAACTGGAATTGCAAAGACGCAGAAGGAAAGGAACGACCAATACTGATGGTTTCTGGATGAGTGCTGTGTGACTATTGGCGCTGACTTAAAAGCGGAGAATCCTGAACGCGGCTCTGCAGCCAGCAGAGCTCGCCGGCGTCTCGGCCGTCAGAGACAGCAAGAGGAGCCTTCCGACTTCCAGCCAGGGTGGGGAAGAGAGAAATCGCACACCCCCGTCTCTCTCTTTTCTTGATTTTCTGGAAATTTTTATGCAAGCTGAAGTCATGCCTCGCATAAAAGCCGAGGCGTGCAACAGACATAAAAAAACAGCAACCGTTCACTGGGGGAAGCAGAATATCACACGGCTGGAAGGGACTTGAGAGGTAACTCAACCTCTTGGCCAAGGCGAGAGGCCTTAAACCACCCTGGACAAATGGTTGTCCTTTTTTTTTCCCCTTGAAAACTTGCAGTGATGCAGCATCCACAACTCCAGGAAGCGAGCTGCTGCATCGATTAATCATTCTCCATTGTCAGGAAATTCCTCCTTATTTCCAGATTGGCTCTCCCTCCGAGGAGTTTCCACCCTTTGCGTCTTGCTCTGCCCTCGGATGCCTTTGGGAACAATTGGGCCCCTTCTTCCTGGTGACAGCCCTTCAAGTATTGGGAGATGGTTATCAGGTCTTCCCCGAAGCCTTCTCTTCCTTAGGCTGAACATTGAGTCTTTGACTTATGACCACAACCGAGTCCGACTTTTCTGTTGATACGTGAGACAGTTGTTGAATGAACCTTTATGATCAAATTACAACATGTGTACAGTGAGATTGGCTGAGCCTCCCTTCGTGCCCCCACCCCCACAACTCACCGTGACAACAAACCCACCATCTTGTTACACCATGTGAGCTAACTGCACAACACACCGGCCTCGCAAGTCAATCATAAGGTAAAGGTTCCCCTGCACATGCCTGCTAGTCATTTCCAACTCTAGGGGCCGGTGCTCATCTCCGTTTCAAAGCCGAAGAGCCAGCGCTTGTCTGAGGACTTGTCCGTGGTCATGTGGCCAGCATGACTAGACGCCAAAGGCGCACAGAACGCTGTTGCCTTCCCACCGTAGCGGTCCCTATTTTTCTACTTGCATTTTTATGTGCTTTCGAACTGCTAGGTTGGCAGAAGCTGGGACGAGTAACAGGCGCTCACTCTGTTACGCGGCACTCGGGATTCGACCCGCCAAACTGCCGACCATCTGATTGACAAACTCAGCATCCTAACCCACTGAGCCACCGCGTCCCAATCATACATAGAGTTATTTCCCGTTCAAGAGCCTGACAGCCCATGGATAGAAACTGTTCTTCAGCCTGTTGGTATGGCTGGCTATACTCCTGTATCTCCTACCCGACGGTAGGAGAGTAAAGAGGTACCAACCAGGCTGTGAGTCATCCCTGAGAATTTTCCTCACTCTTCCAAGGCAGCGAGCCCTGGCGAGGTCATCCAGTGGTGCCAGGGGACAGCCCACAATGTTTTGTGCTGTGTTCACCACCCTCTCTAATATCTTCCTATCCATGGCTGTCACGCCAGCATACCAAACCACAATGCAGTGCGAGAGGACGCGCTCCATAGTAGACCGGTAAAAGAAGGTCATTAGTTAATGAGTTTTGCCCCATTTTAGCACTTTGCTCAACGCAGTTGAGAAGTGTATCACTGCAGTTGTTAATAATGCTGTTGTGAATCGAATCTGGCTTCCCCCATTGACTTCGCTTGCCGGAAGGTCGCAAAAGGAGATCACATGACCCCAGGACACGGCAACCGTCCTAGATATGAGTCAGTTGCCAAGCGTCTGAATTACGATTGCGTGATCATGGGGATGCTGCAATGTTTGGGTGAAAATATTACTCTTAGTACTATCTTTGCTTGCTTTCGCCACGGTCGTCCTGTTTCTATTTGCAGGTCTTCGTTGTTTGTAATGTTCTCCAGTTCTTCCTCTTCTCTTCTGCTGTCTCCAGGTACTGCCACGTCCACTATCCAGATTTTTTTTGTCTTTCTTATCGACAATTGTTAAGTCCGGGGTGTTATGTCGCAGGTGCCTGTCTGTTTGAATTCTAAAGTCCCAGAGCAGTTTAACATTTTCATTTTCTATGACTTTCTCTATTTTATGGTCCCGCCAGTTCTTGCTTGCAGGCAAGGATATTACTTGCCGATCTTCCAGTGCACCATTGTTGCTCCTTTGTCATGCCGCTGCTTTTAGTCAGTCTGTGCGATCTTCCTGCAGCAGCTTACCAGGTGGTCCACTGTTTCTTCAGCTTCTTTGCATAGGCGGCACTGACTGTCTGTTGCTGTCTTCTCAATTTTATTTTATTTTTATTGAAAAGTTTTACAATACATTTTTAAATACAACCCCCCCTCCCCCCTCTCCCCAACCCCCCCAACCGTCCCCTCCCCTCCCCCCTCCCTGACTTCCCAGAGCAAAATACAGGGTATAAAAATACAAACAAACATAATCTAAAATATGCAAACAGCTATAAAATATTAAGTTCTATCGCACTTTAACTCTTAATAAAATGACTACAAGCTAGTTATACATTATATCCGCTACTTATTCAAATGCTAAATGAAACTTTTTAGTCCCATATTTATTCTGGATATAATCAATCCATCTTCTCCACTCCACAATGTATCTCTGTTGCGATTGGTCTTTCAAATACGCTGAGATCTTTGCCATTTCCGCCAAGTTGGAAACTTTTAAAGTCCATTCTTCTATAGTCGGCAGTTCTTCCTTCTTCCAATATTGCCCTACTAAAAGTCTCGCTGCCGTAATTAAATTCAACATCAACTTAGTGTCCACAACAGTAGTATCTGTAATAATGCCCAGTAAAAACAGTTGCGGACAAAACTTTATCCTTTTCTTGAATATTTTTTGCATATTCCACCAAATTTTAATCCAAAAAGCTTTAACCCTTTTACAAGTCCACCATATATGAAAATACGTTGCATCCTCACAACCACACCTCCAACATTTGGGCTGGCAGTTCGGATACATACTTGGCTGTCTTCTCAATTTTGACTTTGTATGCAATTGTCCCTAAGGCTTGGTCTCGTGCAGCCAAAATTAGTCCCTCGGTCTCTTTCTTCAGCTTTCCTACTCTTAGCCATCACCACCACCACCATCATCATCATCACCATCATCATTATTATCATCATCATCATCATCAAATTTATTTGCCAATCATCTTATAGTTCAAGGCAACTCTTACTGGCTAACTTCTAGCGTAACAGAGAAGAAGGACAGAATGGGATGGAGAGGGGAAAAAAGAAAGAAAATCTGAGAAGTCGGGAGAAGAATCAATTGAGGACAAGCTACACCGTTTTTGATCATCCATCACCCTAGTGATGGCTAACCCAGGACTCCTATTGCTTAAATCATGGACACTTTGTATAGCAACTGTGTGGCTCAAAACCACACACGGTGGCCTCCCAGCCATTCTCTTTTCATCCAAAGCCTGCGGTTCGGTTCACATTCTGAAAACACACACCGGCTTGGATAGAACCACAAGCACACGCGTCCAGCCAACCCACAGGCAATATTTGTTCACCTAAGTTAGCGCGCGATGATAAATCGACAACGGATGTCAAGGCACGAGTGACTGAACAGGATTGTCTCTGGCCGCTTTGCCCGAACCTAATTCCTTGGAGTTGGAACGAGGTTTAAAAAAAAAAAAGAACCTTAACATTTTACTACTGATGGATAAATGAAGGAGGTTTTGGAAGAATTCAAGCTATGCCGAAAAAAAATAAATAAATAACCCCAGAAGATGTTCAGTTTCCAACTGGCACGGGTTTTTTTCCCCCTTACGCTTACCAGAGTTCCTATTAACAGTACAATGCCTGTGCCATTTAATAAAATTATACCTGTGTCGCCCTTGAAAACAAACCCCTCATCAAGAGAAAAGAAAAATAAAGCGGAAGAAATGACCAGAGTTTTGCCCTTGCATCAGTTTGTACGCAGCAACTTTATACCATCCCTTGCGAGACCTTACACAATGCTTCCTTCAAAATTACAACCATCTTCCCTTAAGCTTTCAGAGCAGAGATGTAGAGGTTGCCTTATGCTGTGCCCCACTATTTTGGGGGTTCACGTGACGTCCATTGTCCCTCCTAAAGAGGGAAGGGAGGAGAATTGATCGGTTTTTACTCAGTGCATATCCTGTGTGTGGTTTTCAAGTTACAATGGCCAGCCAGGAGGCAGGCACTCCAGTGACCAGTTTCACTGTATATACAGGTAGTCCTCGCCTTAGGACCAAAATGGAGCCCCACATTTCTGTGGCTAAGCAAGAAAATTGCTAAGCAAGTTTTGCCCCATTTTATGACTTTTCTTGCCTACTAGGAGTCCTCCATTCCATTCCATTCCATTCCATTCCATTCCATTCCATTCCATTCCATTCTCTATTCTATTCTATTCTATTCTATTCTATTCTATTCTATTCTGTTCTGTTCTGTTCTGTTCTGTTCTATTCTATTCTATTCTATTCTATTCTATTCTATTCTATTCTATTCTATTCTATTCTATTCTATTCTATTCTATTCTATTCTGTTCTACTCCACTCCATTCCATTCCTCTATTCTATTCTATTCTATTCTATTCTATTCTATTCTATTCTATTCTATTCTATTCTATTCTATTCCATTCCATTCCATATTTTCTATTCTATTCTATTCTATTCTATTCTATTCTATTCTATTCTATTCTATTCTATTCTATTCTATTCTATTCTATTCTATTCTATTCTACTCCACTCCACTCCATTCCATTCCTCTATTCTATTCTATTCTGTTCTGTTCTGTTCTGTTCTGTTCTGTTCTGTTCTATTCTATTCTATTCTATTCTATTCTATTCTATTCTATTCTATTCTATTCTATTCTATTCTATTCTATTCTATTCTATTCTATTCTATTCTATTCTATTCCATTCCATTCCATTCCATTCCATATTTTCTATTCTATTCTATTCTATTCTATTCTATTCTATTCTATTCTATTCTATTCTATTCTATTCTGTTCTGTTCTGTTCTGTTCTGTTCTGTTCCATTCCATTCCATATTTTCTATTCTATTCTATTCTATTCTATTCTATTCTATTCTATTCTACTCCACTCCACTCCATTCCATTCCTCTATTCTATTCTATTCTGTTCTGTTCTGTTCTGTTCTGTTCTGTTCTGTTCTGTTCTATTCTATTCTATTCTATTCTATTCTATTCTATTCTATTCTATTCTATTCTATTCTATTCTATTCTATTCTATTCTATTCTATTCCATTCCATTCCATTCCATTCCATTCCATTCCATTCCATTCCATTCCATTCCATTCCATATTTTCTATTCTATTCTATTCTATTCTATTCTGTTCTGTTCTGTTCTGTTCTGTTCTGTTCTGTTCTGTTCTGTTCTGTTCTGTTCTATTCTATTCTATTCTATTCTATTCTATTCTATTCTATTCTATTCTATTCTATTCTATTCCATTCCATTCCATATTTTCTATTCTATTCTATTCTATTCTATTCTATTCTATTCTATTCTATTCTATTCTATTCTATTCTATTCTATTCTATTCTATTCTATTCTATTATTCTATTCTATTCTATTCTATTCTATTCTATTCTATTCTATTATTCTATTCTATTCTATTCTATTCTATTCTATTCTATTCTATTCTATTCTATTCTACTCCACTCCACTCCATTCCATTCCTCTATTCTATTCTATTCTATTCTATTCTATTCTATTCTATTCTATTCTATTCCATTCCATTCCATATTTTCTATTCTATTCTATTCTATTCTATTCTATTCTATTCTATTCTATTCTATTCTATTCTATTCTATTCTATTCTATTCTATTCTATTCTATTCTATTCTATTCTACTCCACTCCACTCCACTCCATTCCATTCCTCTATTCTATTCTATTCTATTCTATTCTGTTCTGTTCTGTTCTGTTCTGTTCTATTCTATTCTATTCTATTCTATTCTATTCTATTCTATTCTATTCTATTCTATTCTATTCTATTCTATTCTATTCTATTCTATTCTATTCTATTCTATTCTATTCTATTCCATTCCATATTTTCTATTCTATTCTATTCTATTCTATTCTATTCTATTCTATTCTATTCTATTCTATTCTATTCTATTCTATTCTATTCTGTTCTGTTCTGTTCTGTTCTGTTCTGTTCCATTCCATTCCATATTTTCTATTCTATTCTATTCTATTCTATTCTATTCTATTCTATTCTACTCCACTCCACTCCATTCCATTCCTCTATTCTATTCTGTTCTGTTCTGTTCTGTTCTGTTCTATTCTATTCTATTCTATTCTATTCTATTCTATTCTATTCTATTCTATTCTATTCTATTCTATTCTATTCCATTCCATTCCATTCCATTCCATTCCATTCCATATTTTCTATTCTATTCTATTCTATTCTATTCTGTTCTGTTCTGTTCTGTTCTGTTCTGTTCTATTCTATTCTATTCTATTCTATTCTATTCTATTCTATTCTATTCTATTCTATTCTATTCTATTCTATTCTATTCTATTCTATTCTATTCCATTCCATTCCATATTTTCTATTCTATTCTATTCTATTCTATTCTATTCTATTCTATTCTATTCTATTCTATTCTATTCTATTCTATTCTATTCTATTCTATTATTCTATTCTATTCTATTCTATTCTATTCTATTCTATTCTATTCTATTCTATTCTATTATTCTATTCTATTCTATTCTATTCTATTCTATTGTATTCTATTCTATTCTATTCTATTCTATTCTATTCTACTCCACTCCACTCCATTCCATTCCTCTATTCTATTCTATTCTGTTCTGTTCTGTTCTGTTCTGTTCTGTTCTGTTCTGTTCTATTCTATTCTATTCTATTCTATTCTATTCCATTCCATTCCATTCCATATTTTCTATTCTATTCTATTCTATTCTATTCTATTCTGTTCTGTTCTGTTCTGTTCTGTTCTGTTCTGTTCCATTCCATTCCATATTTTCTATTCTATTCTATTCTATTCTATTCTATTCTATTCTATTCTATTCTATTCTATTCTATTCTATTCTATTCTATTCTATTCTATTCCTCTACTCTACTCCATTCCATTCCATCAATTGTTAAATGAATTTGGCTTCCCTATTGACTTTGCTTGTCTCCTCCCCTCCCTTCCCTCCTCTCCTCTCCTCTCCCCTTTCTCTTTCTCTTTTCTCTCTGCTTTCTCTTTTCCTTTCTCTTTTCCTTTCTCAGTCCGTTTCCCTTCGCCCTTTCCCCCCTTCCCCTTCCTTCCCCTTCTCTTTCCCATTGTAGTCTACTACATTCTTCACTTACAAAGACTAATCTAGATCAATGATTTGTGCAGCTTTTTGAATCCAGTCTTTTTTCCCCCTTTGGCATAATAAGAGCATAAGGCAAGAAATTCTTCTCCTCGTGCCCACCCACCCCACCCCCCAAAAATTTCCTCCCTAACTTTTACTAAAACATCACTATTTTCCAAGTAATTTGGTCCTTTTAAAAAAAAACAACAACCACCCAAAAGCTGTTAGCATCTTGTTCCTTTAAATCGTTTCCCTCCAGAGATTATTACAGGCAATCTATTGGACGGCGACAATAACGTTCATCGCAGCGCATGATAAAAACCTCCATTCCCAAATATTTGAGTAATCATAATAGCTCTCCGTAAGGTTAAATTGTGGGTTCTGCCCTTCTTTAAAGTCTGATGACGTTCCAGCATTGGGAAACACACAGCTAGCCTTTAATCAGCCAAAACAAAAGAGAAAAAGGAAAAATCTCCTCTTTAATCAATGTTTCACCCTTTTGTAGACGGTCCCATATTCTTTCTTCCTGGAATGCATCTCTTTGAAGGCCGTTTTGCTGACTTCTCCAGTGTGGAGGGAACGTCCTGTGGTTCAAAGGAATGTTGCCATCCGCACCACTGTGTTGTGCGTGAAAGGCACTTGGTCCTGCTTTGGAGAATAGGTGGATCCCCCTCTTCCTTGTGGCAGCCCCTTAGATATTGGAAGGCTGCTATCATGTTACCCCTGGTCCTTCCTTTCATTAGACTAGACCAGGGCTTTTCAACCTTTCCCCGCATTGTACCACTTTTAGGATATGGCAACATCCGAGTACCACTAGTCGCCTAGCGAGGTGTCAAAAACTTGGTGACCAAAAAAAAAAAAAGGAAAAAACTGATGAAGTACAGGTAGTCCTCGACTTACAACAGTTCGCTTAGTGACTGTTCGAAGTTACAGTGGCACTGGAAAAAGTGCCCCCCCCCCAAGCCACAGCCGAGCAAGACACCTGCCTGCCTGCCTGCCCGGCGGCGCTCTTCCTCCTGTCCGAGGTTTCCATTGTTGTGAGCATTTCTGTTGGCAGTGGGGGTGGGGTGGGGGTGGGTGTTTGGTTTTTATTCCCCCCGTCTGCTGGGTGGTTGCAGCAGGTTTTGGTCACTTCACATGACCCTGGGACACTGTGACCGTCATAAATATGAATCAGTTGCCAAGCATCTGAATGTAAATCACCAGACCCTGGAGATGCTGCAACATTCCAGCTGATTGGCACTTCACCAGACCCTGGAGATGCTGCAACATTCCAGCTGATTGGCTCAGCAGAAGTGCCAGGATCAGCGCTGAGCTCCAGCTGGAGCCTGGCACTGATCCTGGCTCTTCCGCTGAGCCCTGACAGCCTCGAAGAAGCGCTGATCCTGGCGCTTCCGCTCAGCCCTGACAGCCTTGCAGCTCCAGCCGTCTCTCGCTCAGGCTTGTGTGGTGCTGCCACCAGTTCAGCTCATTCCCCTCCCCTGCTACCACTTTTCTAGGATGGTCGCGTACCACCTGCCAGGTGCCAATGTACCACAAAATACGGGTGCTTGGCAGCTGACACGTACTTAGGAGAGTGGCAGCATCCTTGGGGTCATGGGAATCACCACTTGCAATCTTCCCAGCTGGCTTCAGACAAGCAAAGTCAATGCGGGAACCTAGATTTGCAGGACGACTAAACAAGAAGAAAAGGACCAGGGGGGACAGGACATGATAGCCGTGTTCCAACATCTCAGGGGCTGACCCAAAGAAAAACAAGTCAAGCTGTTCTCCAAAGCTCCTGAAGGCAGGACAAGAAGAGAGAAGCAACCTAGAACTAAGGAGAAACTTCCTGACAGTCAGAACAATTAACCAGTGGAACAACCTGCCTCCAGAAGTGGTGAATGCTCCCAACACTGGAAGTTTTTAAGAAGAGACTGGACAGCCATTTGTCTGAAATGGTATAGGGTTTCCTGCCTGAGCAGGGGGTTGGACTAGATGACCTCCAAGGTCCCTTCCAACTTTATTATTATTATTATTATTATTATTATTATTATTATTATTATTATTATTATTATTATTATTATTATTATTATTATTATTATTATTATTCACTGAACAACTGCAGCAATTTGCTTAACAATGGTAGTGGAAAGATCATATAACTGGGCAAAGCTCAATTAACAACCCGCCTTGATTAGCAATGAAAATTCTCTCAGTTGTGATCGTAAGTTGGGGACTACCTTTACAGAAAAGATTCTCTTTGAAGTCACTTGGTGGTAGCCTCAAATTTTACAGCCCAGATCTGATAGCTCAATCAAATACATTGCAACCCCTGAGAAGTGATTTAGGTTCAGATGTATTATTGGGACAGAGACATGGGGGTGTTTCATCTCAACTTCTGAATTATTTTATGAGCAACAATAGAAAATTTCCATTTGTATTGCAAAGAATTACAATGTGGTTGGTTGGAAGCAGGCACTGTGGTTTATAATCCACTTTCTGCCTTAATAGGTTGCTTGAAGCCAGCCAACCGTGCACTAATGAACTTGGGACATCAAAGGTTGACTTACTGACTAAGCCACAGTTCCGTTGAGTTCAAACATTACATAAGGTTATAAATCTCTGCTTACAAACCACAATGACAGGGTTTCTATGCTAAATCAGAACTAAACAAACCGTATCATGGCCCGGTATGATATATAAAGGAAGATAGATGGTATTTGCAATTTGGTGTGCATTCGTAAAATAAAATGCGTTTGGGATTGGCATAGGTTGTTTGATAGCAAGCATACCTCCTTAGTCAATGTGTCTAAAGCAAGAGTGTCCAACCGTGGCCACTTTAAGACTTGTGGACTTCAACTCCCAGAATTCCCCAGCCAGCCATGCTAGGAAATGAAGTCCACAAGTCTTAAAGTGGCCACAGTTGGAGATTCCTGGCCTAAAGCATGGATGGGCGCAGTTACCTGCCATGCAGATTAACTCATATCTAGAGTTTACTCAAATTCTTGTTCTTACAACCTTTAACTTGGTGAAATGGTGCATTGTAGGGCAACAATTTTTCAATCAAAGTGCCTCAAATGGGTTAACTTACAAACGTGGGGGCCCCACGATCCTATTTTATAAAACGCTTTATAAATTTTATAAAACGTTTTATGCCATAAAACGATTGTAAAACCATTTATGACCTCATACAAAGTACTAACAGAGTTCGCACGAGCTATTTTCTCTGAAAATCTCCCTGAATCTGTAAGAACTTTTCAAGTACGTTAGAAACTCTGGATTGTTGAAAGCATTGAGGAATCTAGGAAGGAAAGATGCAGTCTTGGATTGTCTGGTTTTCGGATAGTCAAAGATGTTCTGAACAAGAGATCTGAATATGTCACAGCCGCTGATGTTAACATCTGGATGGGCAGCCACAGTAGCAAGCTAGCAACTTGAACTTAACATTAAAGGTAAAGGTAAAGGTTCCCGCGCACATGCGTGCTAGTCGTTTCCAACTCTAGGGGCTGGTGCTCATCTCCGTTTCAAAGCCGAAGAGCCAGCGCTTGTCCGAGGACGTCTCTGTGGTCATGTGGCCGGCAAGACTAGACGCCAAAGGCGCACGGAACGCTGTTACCTTCCCACCGTAGTGGTCCCTATTTTTCTACTTGCATTTTTACCTGCTTTCGAACTGCTAGGTTGGCAGAAGCTGGGACGAGTAACAGGCGCTCACTCTGTTACGCGGCACTCGGGATTCGACCCGCCAAACTGCCGACCTTCTGATCGACAAGCTCAGCGTCCTAACCCACTGAGCCACCGCGTCCCTATGAACCTAACATTATGTTCCATCAAAAAAAATCTTTCCGTGTATTCATCAGGGATCCAGAAGTATTCCTAATCCGAGGCAAAATTATGCTCTTACAGTGGACAAATGATCTGTATTTGCTGAGATCTCACAAGTCAAGCAAACGTGAGGTTTGTCTGTGTCACGCTGTGATAAACCTGAACTAAACACCTCTTCTTAAAATATCCTCTAACTTCTGAGAAAGGCTCTTAGGTTTACAAAGCTGATAGCTGAAAGCTATCATCATATTGCCAAACAAGAAATTACATGGCTGCCAACTTCCTGAGTGGGAATTCATAGCCAAGTTAAGATGTGACATCAAGTATCAGTTCTCTGTTTTGTTTTGTGTGGTGTGCCTGACTGCAAAATGCCTTTGGAAAGAGGAGCACAGAAGGAGAGGAAAAGGAATTTTTATTCCCTCTTCTAAAATTACTCCCCCTTGCCTCCTTACAAAAACAAAACAAAACAAACCCCTCCTTGTTTTTCCCTAACACAAAAAAGGCACAACATTTATCATTTCCCCCTGCTTGAAAATTTGTTTTAGGGGCATGATTTATTTCAGGGAGTCAGCAAGATGTATATCCTGCCGGCTTTTCATTTGTAAAAACTTCCACTTCTAATCATAGAACTTATTTATTGATATTATTTATTATTATTACCTATTAGAATAAATCTTCCATTCTAATCATAGAATGTATTGATTGTTAATACTCATTATTACCTATTAGAATAAAACTTCCACTTCTAATCATAGAACTTATTTATTGATATTATTTATTATTATTACCTATTAGAATAAAACTTCCACTTCTAATCATAGAACTTATTTATTGATATTATTTATTATTATTACCTATTAGAATAAATCTTCCATTCTAATCTTGAATGTATTGATTGTTAATACTCGTTATTACCTATTAGAATAAAACTTCCACTTCTAATCATAGAACTTATTTATTGATATTATTTATTATTATTACCTATTAGAATAAATCTTCCATTCTAATCATAGAATGTATTGATTGTTAATACTCATTATTACCTATTAGAATAAAACTTCCACTTCTAATCATAGAACTTATTTATTGATATTATTTATTATTATTACCTATTAGAATAAATTTTCCATTCTAATCATAGAATGTATTGATTGTTAATATTCATTATTACCTATTAGAATAAAACTTCCACTTCTAATCATAGAACTTATTTATTGATATTATTTATTATTATTACCTATTAGAATAAATTTTCCATTCTAATCATAGAATGTATTGATTGTTAATACTCATTATTACCTATTAGAATAAAACTTCCACTTCTAATCATAGAACTTATTTATTGATATTATTTATTATTATTACCTATTAGAATAAAACGTCCACTCTGATCATAGAACTTTATTGTTAATTTTGTATTATTATTACCTATTAGAATAAAACTTCCACTTCTAATCATAGAACTTACTTATTGTTAATATTTATTATTATTATTACCTATTAGAATAAAACTTCCATTCTAATCATAGAACATATTTATTGATATTATTTATTATTATTACCTATTAGAATAAAACTTCCATTCTGATCATAGAACTTTATCGTTAATTTTATATTATTATTACCTGTTCGAATAAATAGGGACGCGGTGGCTTAGTGGGTTAGGACGCTGAGCTTGTCGTTCAGAAGGTCGGCAGTTTGGCGGGTCAAATCCCGAGTGCCGCGTAACAGAGTGAGCGCCTGTTTCTCATCCCAGCTTCTGCCAACCTAGCAGTTCGAAAGCACGTAAAAATGCAAGTAGAAAAATAGGGACCACTACGGTGGGAAGGTAACAGCGTTCCGTGCGCCTTTGGCGTCTAGTCATGCTAGCCACATGACCATGGAGACATCCTCGGACAAGCGCTGGCTCTTCGGCTTTGAAACGGAGATGAGCACCGGCCCCTAGAGTCGGAAACAACTAGCACGCATGTGCGGGGGAACCTTTACCTTTATTAGAATAAAACTTCCACTTCTAATCATAGAACTTATTTATTGTTAATATTTATTATTATTACCTATTAGAATAAAACTTCCATTCTAATCATAGAACTTATTTATTGTTATTATTAGAATAACACTTCTACTTCTAATAGTAATGGAACAAGAACAGGAACATGAAAAGCCTTCAGTAGAATGAGAAGGTAAATTAGAGCAAGGGAATCCTGCAAGGGTGGTGTGAAAAAAGATCACAAGTCACTTTTTCCAGTGCTGTTGTAACTTTGGACAGTCACTAAACGAAAAGTTTGTGAGTCGAGATCTAGCTGTACCTGAGCATTGTACCTATTCGCACCGACATTATTTTGTAAACCATTTTAAAACAAGGTGCGGTTTAAGGCTGAAGACAGTAACGCTCCAGGGCAAACCACTGAATCCCACAACTATTTGGCAATAAGGACAACTGCTGCTGAGGTCTCCAGAGGTCCCCAACGTTTTGGGCACCAGGGACCGGTTCCGTGGAGAGAGGTTTTTCCACGGACCGGAGAGTGCGTGGTTTTGTGTGTTGCCTGCATCCCGCGGATGGGGCTTTGCTTGTTTGTGCGGACCGGTCCACGGACCGGGGGTTGGGGACCCCTGCTTTACACATTTTCCAGCCTCTTTTAGCAAGGTGGAAATCTGACATGACGGGAGCTCGAAATGAGCTATCAAAACATTCCAACCTCCCCAGGAACCCTAAATTCAAAGTCGCCCCTTGTCTAAATCAGCCGGTGGCTGAAGCAACACAAACGATAGCTCCTCACCGGTCGAAAATACACTTGCCAGGAGTTGCTTTCCATTACTTTTTACAGCCGACTTTGTATAATTTCCATCTGACCACCCTTTGACAGAACAGCCTGAGCGCTCAAATATTTTATGGCATTTTTTTTCAAAGAGAGAGAGAGAGAGAGAGAGAGAGAGAGACAGAGAGAGAGAGAGAGAGAGAGAGAGAGAGAGAGAGAGAGAGAGAGAGAGAGAGAGAGAGAGAGAGAGAGAGAGAGAGAATGATTGGCAGGCCCCTGGAGGGTGGGGGGGGGCGGTTGGGGAGAGGAAAAACTTTGGACAGAAACGTTGGAGGGTTTGCTTGTTTTTTTGGAAGGTAAAGATGCTTGTTCAGTCAGGGCCAATTTTTGGTGACTGCATCCATGCAGTTTTCTTGGCAGGATTGGAGAAGGAGGTTGCCATCACCGCCTCCTGGGGAGACTTTATTTATTTATTTATTTAACTTCCCGGTCTGGTTCCTCAACTCTGGAATTCCCAAAATGCCGCCCATCCAAGTCGAAACCCCTCCCAACCATTCTTAGCTTTTCAAAAAAAAAAAAAAAACACAGCCAAACTCAACTAGGTGCTGCTGAATGCTGAGAGGCTGAACTGTTTAGGAACATTAAAGACAAGATGTTTAGGGCTTTGGCCTAGAGGACACAACACAAACAACGACAGTAAAGGACAGAAAAGTATCTCACTGGTTACATCCTCCTCCTCCTCCTCCTCCTCCTCCTCCTCCTCCTCCTCCTCCTCTCCTCTATTAGTTTTATAAAGCTGCCAAATCAAAAGACATGTGATGATGTACAGCAGGGTGTTCCATGTTTATATCTAGGGAACCGGAGGCTAAAACATATGAAGAATGGCTGCAGGAATTGGGTATGTCTAGTTCAGGGCTTTTCAACCAGTGGTACGGGTACCACCTGTGGTACATGGGCACCTGGCAGGTGGTACGTGGCCATCCTAGAAAAGTGGTAGCGGGGGAGGGGAATGAGCTGAACCGGTGGCAGCACCGCACAAGCCTGAGCGAGAGACGGCTGGAGCTGCAGGGCTGTCAGGGCTCGGCGGAAGTGCCAAGATCAGCACCAGGCTCCAGCTGGAGCTCGGCGCTGATCCTGGCGCTTCTGCTGAGCCCAGAAGAAGCGCCGATCAGCTGGAATGTTGCAGCATCTCCAGGGTCTTGCGATTTACATTCAGATGCTTGACAACTGATTCAAATTTCTGATGGTCACAGTGTCCCAGGGTCATGTGAAGCAACCACCCAGCAGACGGGGGGAATAAAAACCAAACACCCCCCACCCCCTCTGCAATCCTCAACAGAAATGCTCACAACAATGAAAACCTCGGACAGGAGGAAGAGCGCCACCGGGCGGGCAGGCAGGTGTCTTGCTTGGCTGTGGCTTGGGGGGGCACTTTTTCAGTGCCATTGTAACTTCGAACAGTCACTAAGCGAACTGTTGTAAGTCGAGGACTGCCTGTACTTCATCACTTTTTTCCTTTTTTTTTTTTGGTCTTCAAGTTTTTGACACCTCGCTAGGCGACTGGTGGTACTCGGATGTTGCCATATCCTAAAAGTGGTACAGTGGGTGAAAAAGTTGAAAAGCCCTGGTCTAGTCTAATGAAAGGAAGGACCAGGGGTGACATGATAGCAGCCTTCCAATATCTCAGGGGCTGCCACAAGGAAGAGGGGGATCCCCCTATTCTCCAAAGCACCAGAAGGCAGGAGAAGCAGCAACGGATGGAAACGAATAAAGGAAAGAAGCAAGCTGGAACTCAGGGGAAATTTCTTGACCGTGGGAACCAACCATCAACCAGTGGAATGGCTTGCCTTCAGAAATGATGGGTGCTTCCAAAAAAACAAAGTCAGTGAGGGAAGCTGGCTTCATTTAATGGCACCACGATTCGCTTAACAACCGCAGTGATTAGCTAAACCAGAGGTCCCCAACCTTTGGGGCACCAGGGACCGCTTCCGTGGGGGGCCTGGTTTTGTGTGCTGCCTGCATCCCGCAGATGGGGCTTTGCTTGTATGTGCAGCCTTTTTTGCTGGCATGCTGCAGCCTGGTACCGGTCCATGGACTGGGGGTTGGGGACCCCTGAGCTAAACAGCCAGGGATGAAAGGAAATCAGGCATGACTCACTGAACCACCTTGCTTAGCAACAGCAATTCTACTGCCAATTGTAGTCGTAAGTCGAGGATTACCAGTACTAGCAATGGAGCGGCCCCAGGGAACTCAGACTGAGAATCTATTAGCCATGCTTACCATTTGGGAACGACCAAATAAATAGCTCTAAAGGGACATAAAGTTAACTTCAGATGCTTGTTTGCATCGCCTTAATTCGGGATCCTCTCCTCCCCTGTGCACTCACACCCTGGCTGTTGAACTTGGCAGTGGGCAACTGCATAATTTGTTTCCATTGCAATGAAGTCCTAATTAACTGGAATAAACTTTTTGCACTAAGTGTGTTTGTTTAATAAACTGGCCCTTTCAGAGCCTCACCGTGAGCCGATTGATGACTCGAGGGGAGTGTAAAGTCGCCGAAAACTTGGGACATTAAAGCTACACTGTCTAAGCGGGCCAGACTTGAAAAAGCCCTCTCTGTGTTTGCAAAATCCAAAAAGACGCATCAGTTGTCTGGCTGGGGACCCGGACTTCAGCTTCAGGGCTTCACAATTTCTGCCCAAGATCTCTTCTCCCATCACCTCTTGAGTAACCTCAAGCCCGTTGGGGTTTTACAGGTAGTCCTTGACTTAACAAGAGTTCATTTAGTGACCATTCAAAGTTACAGAGGCACCGGAAAAAGTTGTGGTTTTTTCTCTCCTGCTGACAATCTTTGTAGCAGCCCCACGAACACCTGATCAAAATTCAGACCCTGGACAACTGGTTCATATTTATGAACCTCCACCTTTAAAAATAAATTCTACTGTTTACTTCTGGATCCCATTACTTGCAATGACGGAGCAGCGAATCGACAGCCACCGCCATATTTAAGCTCGTCAAATTAGATGAAATGACCTTGACGTCTCTATTTTGAAGGCAAATGAAAACGACTTATGAATTTGGCTTTAATAAGAGCCAGTTGGGTGTAGGGGAGAAGGTGCTAGCTGGAGTTCTAATGCCGCCTTAGGCCTGAAAGCCCACTGGGTGACTTTGGGCCAATCACCCGGAGACTGTGAGTTCTAGTCCTGCCTTAGGCCTGAAAGCCCACTGGGTGACTTTGGGCCAATCACCCGGAGACTGTGAGTTCTAGTCCTGCCTTAGGCATGAAAGCCGGCTGGGTGAGTTTGGGCCAATCACCAGGAGACGGTGAGTTCTAGTCCTGCCTTAGGCATGAAAGCCGGCTGGGTGACTTTGGGCCAATCACCAGGAGACGGTGAGTTCTAGTCCTGCCTTAGGCATGAAAGCCGGCTGGGTGACTTTGGGCCAATCACCAGGAGACGGTGAGTTCTAGTCCTGCCTTAGGCATGTAAGCCAGCTGGGTGACTTTGGGCCAATCACCAGGAGATGGTGAGTTCTAGTCCTGCCTTAGGCATGAAAGTCAGCTGGGTGACTTTGGGCCAATCACCAGGAGATGGTGAGTTCTAGTCCTGCCTTAGGCATGAAAGCCAGCTGGGTGACTTTGGGCCAATCACCAGGAGATGGTGAGTTCTAGTCCTGCCTTAGGCATGAAAGCCGGCTGGGTGACTTTGGGCCAATCACCAGGAGATGGTGAGTTCTAGTCCTGCCTTAGGCATGAAAGCCGGCTGGGTGACTTTGGGTCAATCATTCCTTCCCAGCCCAACCCACTCACTGGGTTGTTGTTGTGGGGAAAATAAGAGGAGGATGAAAAAGTAATAGGTACGTTCACCACCTTGACTTATAAAGTAATAACGGTGAGATAAAAATGATAAGCGAAGGAGAACGAGATTCTGATTTCTCTTGCTTTACAGCATGCTGAAGCTCGCCACGGTGCCTCATCATAAGAATCTCTTTCTCGTCCACACCTGTAAGCCACAACAAGTGAAGTAGGCCAACCAAAAAGAAGACTGTCAGATCAAACAGGGATTGTCCACTGTGTTGCTCTAACATTCGAACTCCCCAAATGCAAAGGGCAATTGAAGTGCCACTTGTCGAGATTGCAAATGAACAACAAGAATGTTACTAGGACACCAAACACATTGGAGTGATATATCGGCTACCAGAAAGGTCAGAGAAGCCAATAAAACATAAACAGAGAACAAATGTATTTCAGAAGCCGCACTGCTGCACAAAACAGAGGGAAGGGGATGGGGGAAAAACACACAAACCCCACTCTCAGAATAAAGCATCCAGACTGCAAAGGAAGAAATTTCAAACGGATGGATAGCACAGGGTTCAGAGCAGCGGACAGATCCACAGATTGTCCTTGACTTACGAACACAGCTGGGAGCAGAATTTCTGTCGCCAAGCCAGGTGGGTCGTTAACTGAGCCGCACCCAGCCTTACCACCTTTGGGGTGATGGTCGCTGTGTGAATCACTGCAGTTGTTAAGTCAATCGTCTCATTGGGTCAGGGAAGTCTGCTTTCTCCCTTGACTTTGGTTGCCAGAAGCCTGTGTGTGTGTGTGTGTGTGTGTGTGTGTGTGTGCGTGTCGTCACCACTGGTGACCACCTGACCCTAGGAGGCTGCAACCATCATTAATTCAGGCCAGTTTCCCAGTGCCCAAATTGGGATCCGGGGACCGTGGGGATGCTACAATGCGAGGATTGGTCTTAAGTGCCCCCCCTTGTTTTTTCAGTGACACTGCAACGTTAAACGGTCGCTAAACGAAAAGTTGTATGTAGAGGAGTTGCCTGTAGTAAATGCATTCAGTGCTCTAGTCCAGAGGTCCCCAACCACTGGGGCACCGGGAAGCGGTGCCACGGAGAAAGGTTTTTTCCGTGGAGCAAAGGGGGTGTGGTTTTGAATACTACCTGCATCCCGAGGATGGAGCTAAGCTTGTTTGTGCGGTCCACTTTGCTAGCATGCTGCGGACCGGTGCCGGTCCACAGACCGGGGGTTGGGGACCCCTGATCGAGTCCAGGGCTCATCCATACATCTTGAAAAGGCACCCCGAGATCGAGCAAAGCCCTTTTCAGGCATTACAAAACCCCGGTGCTCATTACGTCAGCACTTCAGATAATCTGCTAACATTCCTGAAATGGGGTACATGATAGCTACCTGTTCGTTTTCAGCACTTTGTTATGCTCAGCACTCTGTTGTGTACATGCACAGTCCGTTATGTGCACGACAGAGTGCTAAAACCCAACATATCTTAACGTCTGTCTAAAGTTCATACTCCTCTAATTGGCTGAGTGAATCCTCTAAATTGCCCTATGGGTGCACAGCAAGAGCCAGTTTGCTCTAGGGCAGGGGGTCTTCAAACGTGGCCCTTTGATGACTTCTGGGCTTCAACTTTGAAGTCCACAAGTCATCAAAGGGCCACGTTTGAAGACCCCTGCTCTAGGGGTTAAAGCACCAGGCTAGAAAGCAGGAGAATGCCGAGTTCAAGTCCTGCCTTAGCCATGAACGTTAGCTGGGTGAGTTGGGGCCAGTCGTTCTCTCTCAGCCCAACCCACCTCACAGGGTTGTTGTTGTGGGGGAAATAGGAGGAAAGTGTGTTGGATATGTTCTCCTTAGGTAGGGTAAAGGTTCCCCCGCACATGCGTGCTAGTCGTTTCCAATTCTAGGGGCCGGTGCTCATCTCCGTTTCAAAGCCGAAGAGCCAGCGCTTGTCCGAGGACGTCTCTGTGGTCATGTGGCCGGCATGACTTGATGCCAAAGGCGCACGGAACGCTGTTACCTTCCCACCGGAGTGGTCCCTATTTTTCTACTTGCATTTTTACGTGCTTTCGAACTGCTAGGTTGGCAGAAGCTGGGACGAGTAACAGGCGCTCACTCTGTTACGCGGCACTCGGGATTCGACCCGCCAAACTGCCGACCTTCTGATCGACAAGCTCTGCGTCCTAACCCACTGAGCCACTGCGTCCCGCATGTTCTCCTTATTTAATAGTAAAGGCAGGGTTTACATGCTCATGGAATTAGGCAATCCTTTCTGGGACTAAGACTACCCAAGAGTCTGCTGGTGTCTGGGTGGGTAAAACAAAAGCCACGGGGGGCTGGAATGGGGTCTCTGGGGTTTGGGGAGCCCCCTGAATTGGGTATTGAAAAAAGGCCCCTGTGGCAGTTAGGCCAAGAAAAGGACTTCTACAGGCTTGGTAATTTTCTCCAGGACCTTCGCTGAATTACTGGAAATATCCCCTGGAGGGTTTGACTCCTGCTCCCTCCCTCCATTCATCCATCATGGTGATGGTGATGATGATGATGATGTTATCCAGGAGGCATCCAGGACCACCCCCACACTCCTTTTTTTTTAAATAAAAAAAAGAGTTCTTAAGCTCCATATCCATGGGGAGGGGGGGAGCGTCTGTGAAATCTCGGCCAGGCAAGTTGGGGTTGAAACCAAACATTGCAGAAAAAGCCACTGCTCTGTTCCAAAGTGAAAGCATGACTTGCGTTTCTATAGCAACCCCAGTGGTGGTTCTTTTTTCTTTCCCCTCTCTTTTTAAATCGTATCTCTTAAAAGCGGTAGAAAAATACGGGGGGATGTGAAGCCTTGGGGCGGGGGGAGACATCCATTGAGAGGGTCAAGAAAAGTCAAGGATGGTGGTCGGGACACCCTTGTCCTGCACTTGTGCCAAGAGGAGAGAAGCTTTGGCCAGGATCGGATCGACATTTGGCAGCTTCTGTGCTGTAGATCGGAGGTCCACAACCTTTTGGGCACCAGGGACCGGTTCTGTGGAGAGAGGTTTTTCCGTGGACCGGAGGGGGCCTGGTTTTGTGTGCTGCCTGCATCCCGCGGATGGGGCTTTGTTTGTTTGTGCAAACCAGTTGCTGGCATGCCGCGGCCCGGTACTTGTCCACGGCCTGGAGGTTGGGGACCCCTGAACTAGGCAATGCCAGGGCGTTAAACCATCCTTCAATTGCTAGCTTAGTGTTAAGGGCAAATGCAGCCAATAGTCACAATAGCCATGCTTGCAAAGCAGAGGTCCCCAACCTTTTGGGCACCAGGGACCAGTTCTGTGGACAGAGGTTTTTCCGTGGACCGGAGGGGGCCTGGTTTTGTGTGCTGCCTGCATCCCACGGATGGGGCTTTGCTTGTTTGTGCAGACCAGTTGCTGGCAGACTGCAGCCCTGTACCAGTCCACAGACCAAGGGTTGGGGACCCTTGCTGCCAATTCTGCTGAAGCTTTCCTGAAACCATAACTTCGCTAGGTCTCCAACCTTGCTGTACAGACGTAGTCCTCGGCTGATGAGCACAATGGGCACCAAGAGTCCCCTTTGCTAAGCAAGGGGGTTGTTCAGTGAATTGTGCCTGATTTTAGGATCTTTCCCCCCCCCCCCCATGGTGTTTAGCCAATGTCGGCAGTTGTTAAGCGAATTGCGGGGTTGTTACACAAATCCAGCTTCCCCCATTCTTGGAAGCCGGCTGGGAAGGTCACAAAGGGTGGCCCCAGGATGCTGCAATTGTCGTAAATACGAGCCGGTGGCCAAGCCCCCAAATTTTGATCACATTGACCTTCGCGACTATGGGGATGCATAATGGTTGTAAGCGTGAGGACATTCTTCAGTGCCGTTGTAACTTCTAATGGTCGCTAAAGAAACGGCTGTAAATCAAGACCACTTGCAATCTCAACAACAGAGCACGTTGGCATCGCCATAAAAATATCAGTTACAGGTAGTCTGCGACAGTTGAACCAAAACAATTATTTTTGCTAAGTGAGAAAAATTTTTAGGTGAGCGTTGCTTCATTTTTCCTTGCCACGTTTGTTAAGGGAATCGCTGCAGTTGTGAAGCTGGCCACACCGTCGTTAAGTGAATCGGGCTCCCCCATTGACTTTGCTTATTGGAAGGTCGCAAGAATCGATCAGGCAACCCCGGGACACTGCAGCCGTCGTAAATATGAAACCAGTTGCTAAGTGGCTGAATTTTGATCATGTGACCACGGCGGATGCTGCAGTGAACATAAGGCTGAGAAATGGTCATAAGTCACTTCCCTCAGGGCTGCTGTCACTAAAGGAACTGTTGTAAGTCGAGGACTGCCTGTATATTTATCATTGGCTCAGGCGCAGAGGTTGCTGCGATTTTAACCCGAGGTCCCTCATTATGTTTGCAACTGATGTTTTTAAGACAAGGAAGGGGAGGAATTATTCACTTCAAATACACAACTCTGCCTTTCTGATACTGTCACCAAATTAGTGGCATGCAAAATAGATAGAGAGCGAGCGAGCTAGGGAGATAGAGAAAGAGAGAAAGAAATGGAGATAGAGAGATAGATAGAAATGGAGAGAGAGAGAGAGGGAGAGAGAGAGAAATAAAAATAGAAATGGAGATAGAGAGAGAGAGATGGAGAGAGAAATAGAAATAGAAATGGAGATAGTCAGACAGACAGACAGACAGACAGATAGATAGATAGATAGATAGATAGATATAGAGAGATGGAGAGAGAAATAGAGATAGAAATGGAGGAGAGAGAGAGAGAGAGAGAGAGAGAGAGAGAGAGAAATAGAAATGGAGATATTCAGATAGTTAGATAGATAGATAGAGAGAGAGAGAGAGAGAGAGAGAGAGAGAGAGAGAGAGAGAGAGAGAGATGGAGAGAGAAATAGAAATAGAAATGGAGATAGATAGATAGATAGATAGATAGATAGATAGATAGATAGATAGATAGATATAGAGAGATAGAGAGATATAGATAGAGAGATGGAGAGAGAAATAGAAATGGAGATAGATAGATAGATAGATAGATAGATAGATAGATAGATAGATAGATAGATAGATAGATAGATAGATAGATAGATAGAGAGAGAGAGAGAGAGAGAGAGAGATAGAGAGAGAGATAGATAGATAGATAGATAGATAGATAGATAGATAGATAGATAGATAGATAGATAGATAGATAGATAGATAGATAAACCTTTATTGTCATTTTTTTTTACTGTGGGTGCACTGGCACACATTAAAAATGAAATTCTGTTGCCTGCCTTCAAAAGTGTCCACACACGTAACACACATATAAACGTGCCATATACATACATACGTATAAACCTCCACCCTTACATACAAATACATAGAGATATTAATCACTGTCCATCTTGAATGCGTAGCGGAAAGAGGACGCTTGAGAGCCCACAGGATTGATACCGTACGGCACAAAACTGCGTCTGAATCTGGATGTCCTGCTTCGGATAAATAAAACACAATCTCTCTGTTCTCCCTGCCCGGTTGCATGGTTGAAACCCCATGCAAAGAGACAAGAGATCCTTTGCCACAAAGCACCCTATTCCATTAAGCAGGAGATACTAAGAGTTGAGAGCCCTTCCTGTCAGTTATTTTAAAAAAAGAAGAAACCCCCCCCCCCAAAAGGTTAAGCACTGGGTTGTCAGTGCCTCCCCCCCCCCCCCGAGTTTCTCCCCTGTTCTGATTGTGTCGCTGGTCAGATGCAGGAGAGGGAGCCCGGAAATTTTATTCTCTGAACTTGCCGGTTTGAGTGACACCCTGTCACGCGTTCCTCTAGGGCTGAGAAAGAAAGAAAAATAATAAAATAAAATGAAAATAAAGGGAGGTGGTAGAAACTGTCAGCTGTCGTTCGAGAGACTTATGGCTTGGTAAGGAGCAGTTCAGCCTGCAAAGTAAAACCCTCCCTCCTTTTATTTCATCTGATGCGTCCCACCTGCTGAAAGATGGAGGGTGAGAAAGGATTTGGCACTGACCAGAGGCGGAAGGTGTGCAGGTGGTCCTCAGCTTAACGACGGAGCAAGAGTATTCTGTGGCTAAGCTAGACCACTGTTAAGCGAGTTGTTGTCCCGTTTGAACGACCTGTCTGTCCACGGCGGCTAAGCCAACCAACGGGGTCGTGAAGTCAGCGACCTGTTTGGGAAGCGAATCTCACTTCCCTTTGCCTGGACTTTTTGCTTGTCGGAAGGTCGCAAAAGGGGAACCCAGGACGCCGGGACACTGCAAACCCTCATCAATATGAGCCAGGATGTTCCTGGGGATGTTAAGTGTGAAAAATGTCTGTCGGTCCCCCTTTTTTCAGGGCTGTTGTAATTTGGACGGTTGTTAAACGAAATGGCTGTAAGTCGAGGACCCCCTGTCCTGTATTTTCAGGGAAGGGAGAGGGCCGAGGAGCATTTGATGCAAACCCAATTTGCACGGTTGGAGACTCCTTTAAGGATGTTGGTTGCTGCTGGCCTACCTTGGATAGCGACGTAATTTCCCGCCCTACCTCCTCCTCCTCCTCATTCCATTTCTTTCTTCGGATACTTTCATCCAATGAAGAATTCTTGGAAACGGCTTGATTTTATAAGACAGGGAAGTCCTCAACTTACAACCATTCCCTTAGCGATCATTCAAAGTCACGATGGCACTGAAAAAAAAGTGACCTATGACCAGTCCTTCCAGTTACAATCGTCACAACATCCACACAATTTGGGCCCTTGGCAACCAGCCTGCATTTACAAGAGTTGCCAACATCCCAGCTTTACGTGATCGCCGATTGGTGACCTTTCCAGCCAGCTTCTGACAAAGAAAGACAATTGGGGGGGGGAGGGGGAGAAGCAGGATTTCTTTCACTTGGCAATTGCAATGATTTGGTTAACAAGGTCATTAAATCAGTCACAATTCCCTTAACAACTGTCTTGCTTAGCAACAGAAATTCTGGTTTCCTTTACGGCAGGGGTCTTCAAACTTGGCCGTTTTCTGACTTGTGGACTTCAACTCACAGAATTCCTCATCCAGCGTGCCTGGCTGAGGAATTCTGGGAGTTGAAGTCCACAAGTCACAAAAGGGCCAAGTTTGAAGACCCCTGCTTTACGGGGACTACCTATAAGAGGTTTATGTATTGCGGATCTAACCTGTGCTGAAAAAAGTTGGAAGTTATTCTTTCATTCCACTTTGGTGTTGTTGTTTTTCCCTTCTCTTTCCATTCCTGAGTTTGCTTTTTCGAATTTGTTTTCCTTTGTTGAAACTGAATCTTTTTTTTAAAAAAAGAATTTTTAAAAACTCAAAAGCTAGCAGCTTTTTTTTGGGGGGGTAAGCCTGACGTTTTCCT
Source organism: Vipera berus (assembly GCF_964194415.1). Taxonomy (NCBI): domain Eukaryota; kingdom Metazoa; phylum Chordata; class Lepidosauria; order Squamata; family Viperidae; genus Vipera; species Vipera berus. The sequence continues at coordinate 8,562,045 of NC_138216.1, forward strand.
GCTCCTCGCCGGCTAAGTCCAAGCCTGACAAATTCTTGGTACTTTCTCTTTGCCGTTCTCTCTGCTTATGGAAGAGATCAAACCACCAATGTTGTTGTTGTTGTTGTTGTTTTTAAAAAGAAACCCATCAACTTTCAACAACCCACTGTTTAATTTGGAGAACTACTGAGCCCAGAATGGGAGGGGACTGGTCAATCTGGTTTAGAACCAGACAGGTGACAGTAATATTTCTAGAATGCAAATAGCAGGATATTGTTCACCAAGGTCAACCACTGCTTAAGTTGGTCATTTCTACAGACAGGCAGACTACGTATAGCCTTAAAAGATGAAGAATACAGTTGATGAATGAAATTTCTATGACAAATACAGAATTCTTCTTTTTATGGCCAGCAGTTTCAGTGAAGAATGACAGCTCATCGGATCCACGAGAGGAAAATGCTCACTTGATCGTAGGCATCCTGGCATTTTATTTGCAGAGGCAATGTAGGGCAGATTCCCAAGGCAAAGGCTGAACAAATTTCAAATGTGTGATTAATGACCAAGTTTGGCTAATGATGGTCCGTCCTCCAAGAGTCCAATGCTGGATTATGCAATTCAGATCAATCCAATCAAACCATCAACCCAACCCAGTCCAATCCAGTCTACCTCAACCCAACCCAATCCAACCCAAGTAAATCAAACCGAAGCCAACCCACAAATCCAATCCAACCCAGCCTAACCCAACCCACAAATCCAATCCAACTCAACCTAAGTCAGCCCAATCCAACCTAACTCATTCCAACCCAATGCAACTCAATCCATCAACCCAACCCAATCCAAACAACCCAAATAAATGCAACCCAACCCAATCCTATCCAACCCAACCCAAGTCAGCCCAATCCAACCTAACTAATCCAACCCAATGTAACTCAATCCAACAACCAACACAATCCAATCCAGTCTACTCCAATGCAATCCAATCTAACACAAGTAAATAAAACTCAACCCAGCCCTATCCAACCCACCCTAACCCAACCCACCTATCCAATCCAATCCAACTCAACCCAACCAAGTCATCCCAATCCAACCTAACTCAGTCCAACCCAATGCAACTTGATCCAACAACTCAACACAATACAACCCAGTCTCCCCAATCCAATCCAACCCAAATAAATGCAACCCAACCCAATCCAATCCAATCCAGCCCAACCCAAGTCAGCCCAATCCAACCTAACTAATCCAACCCAATGTAACTCAATCCAACAACCAACACAATACAATCCAGTCTACTCCAATCCAATCCAATCTAACCCAAGTAAATGAAACTCAACCCAGCCCAATCCAACCCTAACCCAACCCAATCCACCAATCCAACCCAACCCAACCCAAGTCATCCCAATCCAACCTAACTCAGTCCAACCCAATGCAACTCAATCCAACAACTCAACCCAATCCAATTCAACCCAAATAAATGCAATCCAAACCAAACCAACCCAGCCCAACCCAAGTCAGCCCAATCCAACCTAACTCAATCCAACCCAACGCAAATCAACCCAACAACCCAATCCAATCCAATCTGTATGTCCATCATGGACCAGCAAAAGCAATTCAGATCAATTTTAACCAAAAATTGTGCTGGGTGGGGTGTGTAGAAGAAATACAAAAGAGAATTTTTTTTTGCCACCTACCTCTCTTTGAGGACTTATTCCAGATATACCTACCAAGAGCGGAGAAGACTTTTGTTTGGCAAGAATTAAGACCGCTCAGAGGAGGGCTTCCTTCATTGATAGCAATGGCATTAAACGTTGCTATTTCCACATCTCTTAGGAGCCGGTCTATGCACTGGCAAAAATGCCAGGCTGACTAATTTACGCCACATTACTCAAGGTAGTGTCTCTTAGCCTTCTGAGGGATCCCTGCTGTCAAAGGTCCTAGTGGAGGGAGCAGATTTCCCACGACAGCTTTCCCTCCCTCTGCCCAACCAGCAATTACAAAGTGCCCTGAAGCAAAGAGACAAGGAGTTCTAAATTTTAAATCATCTAAATTGTGATTTAGGCTCAACATTGACGCACGCAGCATTTTGGGATACGCTGATGGTAACAGTTAGTAAGGCACGCAGGCCCAATTCTACCATCATACGTACGGTATAGGTAGCTTATTGCTGTTGTTGTTGTTAGCTGCGAAGTCGTGTCCGATCCATCGCGACCCCATGGACAACGTTCCTCCAGGCCTTCCTGTCCTCTACCATCTTCTGGAGTCCATTTAAGCTCACGCCTCCTGCTTCAGTGACTCCATCCAGCCACCTCATTCTCTGTCGTCCCCTTCTTCTCTTGCCCTCCATCTTTCCCAGCATTAGGCTCTTCTCCAGTGAGTCCAGTGAGCTTATTGCTACTAGTGACAAACTCAAGACATGACAAGAGTCTTAACTTGGGTTTCCTAGTCTCAGTTTACAAACCTTTTGAAATCATCCTGCCGTTCCTTCTAGCAAAGGAAGGCCCTTGAATAAAGATAGGTAGAAATGTCTTTGTTTCACACGATGCTCTTCCTCTAAACTACAGGTAGTCCTCAACTTAGGACCACAATTGAGCCCCAAATTCTTGTTGCTAAGTGAGACATTTGCTAAGTGAATTTTGCCCCATTGTATTTTCTCACCACAGTTGTTAAGTGAATCACTGCAGTTCTTAAGTTAGTAATATGGTTGTTAAGTGGTTTCCCCATTGCCTTTGCTTGTCAAAAGGTCACAAAGGGTGATCAGGTGAGCCCAGGACACTGCAATGGTCGTAAATACGAGCCAGTTGCCAAGTGTCTGAATTTTGATCACGTGGCCATGGGGATGGTGCACCGGTTGTAAGTGTGAAAAACGGCCATAAGTCACGTTTTGTTAGTGCCGTGGCAACTTAGAACGGTTACTAAATGAACTGTTTTAAGTTGAGGGCTACCTATATACAGAGCCACGTGAGGATCCAACAAAAAAAAAACAAACTTAGATTTCTGCAGAGAAAAGCCATCATCTGAATATTAAAAACCCATCCAATTATCCAAAATAAACTCCTTTGTAATTTTGGGTAGTCAGAAAGGACAAATAAAATACAGTAGATCCATCTGATCCGGATAGCATATTTTCTACATCTATTTTCTTGAAAAATACAGAGGGTTGTCCTTCGATGTGTATTCTATTGAAATTAGAAAGAAGATCAGAACCAGGTCAAGGTTTTCCAGAATATTCTGATAAAATGTCATGGTTCCGACAGACAGACACAAATAAAGCAGAACTCCGAGGCTTGGAAATTCCTCAAAGAACATGTTTACAAAGTATCGGCATGTCAAAAGAGAAACCAAGTCTGAAGGCGCACACAACAATGCCCCAATACAACGTTAAGAAACCCCACGCCAAGGCTATGCAAGCAACTACATCCCCCCAATGTATTTTCTTGGCGGGCTTTTCACGAAACGCCCAGCCTGCAATCTCGGGAGCGGGCGATGACCTTGGTTCCCACAGGACAAAGGCTGATTTAGACTAGCAAAGCACGTGGCATCCACCCCACCCACTCTTCCTTCAACGTGTCAACCGAAAATGAATGAGGAAGATTGCCGCAGCCATGCTCATTTTCAAAGTTGATATTATACTTGGAAGGGTTTGTGTATCCATTTTCCAACTTTGCCAAGCAACACTACTAAGAGAAGGATGCAATTACTCCACCTGAAAAGACTGTCATGTTAGAGGGAGGCAACCCCACAAGCTTTACGTAAGTACCAAGAATATCATCTTACATATATCCTTTCCTAGTCGAGAAATAATTTGCCTTATATTTGAACAATAGGGGGTAAGCCGTGAACCATCTTACAACTTGGAAGAACTCAGAAGCCATCTTGTTAATCAATCAGAATAACTGCCCTGGGACCCGGCGTAGAAAAATACTCTTCAGAATTGCTCCCTGGTGACATATATGCAGAAGCAATAGTGTACCACAATGAATGAAACTCAGTAACTTTCTTTTTGCTGGTGTCCACCAAAACAAAGCAATAAATCTACTCAAGATAATATCTCCCATTTCCACTTTCTACGTGAGGGGTGGCTGGGGAATTCTGGGAGTTGAAATCCACTAGTCTTAAAGCTGCCAAGGTTGGATATCCCTGCTCTACAATAGAAGACGTTTTTGACTGGTTGCATAGCCAAGGTTGCTTTTTTGCCATGATAGATTCTCTTCCCGTGCAAGCGTTCAAAAGCCAAGATCACCTGACCTCCAAAGATGTAACACAGATGGCTTAACTCTCTTAGATGGCACATATTCATGGGTTCACCTTGTAGAAAATGTACTGAGAAAAATGTAAGACTTACTTTGAAGAGTACAAATCCTTCTTGTCTGCTGATCCCAGGCTCTGGAAGACAGAAAAACATAACATTTAGTCCCATGTCCTCCTTAGGTAGATGCAGAAGGCAAAAGAAGCATAGAAATAACAAGCATCACATCGTGCATATAGGTGGCACCAGTAAGACTGGAGTGTGCCCACAGTAAAAAAAAAATTTGACAGTAACGGTTATCTTATCCTATCTTATTTTCACCTTTGGTTACTTGGTACCAACCCTTCATATGTCAGAAATAAATGGGAATGATGGAATTCACAACAATAGGAAGGAAGGAAGGAAGGAAGGAAGGAAGGAAGGAAGGAAGGAAGGAAGGAAGGAAGGAGGGAAGGAAGGAAGGAAGGAAGGAAGGAAGGAAGGAAGGAAGGAAGGGAGGGAGGGAGGGAGGGAGGGAGGGAGGGAGGGAGGGGAGAGGAGAGGAGAGGAGAGGAGAGGAGAGGAGAGGAGAGAAGAGAAGAGAAGAGAAGAGAAGAGAAGAGAAGAGAAGAGAAGAGAAGAGAAGAGAAGAGAAGAGAAGAGAAGAGAAGAGAAGAGAAGAGAAGAGAAGAGAAGAGAAGAGAAAGGGGAAGGAGAAGGAAGAAGGAGAGGAGAGGAGAGGAGGAAGGAAGGAAGGAAGGAAGGAAGGAAGGAAGGAAGGAAGGAAGGAAGGAAGGAAGGAAGGGAGGGAGGGAGGGAGGGAGGGAGGAGGGGAGAGGAGAGGAGAGGAGAGGAGAGGAGAGGAGAGGAGAGGAGAGGAGAGGAGAGAAGAGAAGAGAAGAGAAGAGAAGAGAAGAGAAGAGAAGAGAAGAGAAGAGAAGAGAAGAGAAGAGAAGAGAAGAGAAGAGAAGAGAAGAGAAGAGAAGAGAAGAGAAGAGAAGAGAAGAGAAGAGAAGAGGGCATTGCTAAATTCATGGTTTGTATCACAGAAGATTAAATCTCTTACATTTTCCAAATAAAGCAGGAAATAAGAAGGTCACCTATTGGAGACCAGAAAATAAAATTGAACCAAAGAGCTTGATACAAAGATAATTTCACATACTTTGTATTTAATCAAGTACAATTTAATACCTCTTCTTGGAAGTCCGGCTTCTTATAGGTTTTCATACCTGGGTTCAACCAGAAATCTACCACTTGGGGAAAAAAAATCCTTAACTTTAGATATCCTTAGTTAGGCTCGTATATTACCGTTCTTGCTAGCTAAGCAGAATCCTGTTTGATTCTAGCAATTTTGCACCGTCATTTCTGCTACAGCTGGACCCATCCTGTGGAAAATGGGACAACATCTGCCTTGCACAATGCACCATCTTTCATAGATTCCATTGCAAATATTTTTCAAAGGTTTGGAAGCTGGCAGTTTTCTGCCTTGCTCCCTGTAAAAGCAAACAGGGCTACTGGATCCTGAATCTCTACTTTTCCACAAACCTTTTGATGTGTCCATGCCAGTCTGCCTATGGGATTCGGAGATTCCCAGGAGCTATCTTTCCAAAACACAATTCATCCATCATCTCTCATTTTGTTGACGGGTGTTCCTCATTCCCACGTAACTTAAGTTTTTGATGGAATCCTAAATTGCCTAGTCAAAAAGAGGGTAGCATTTGCACAGCAAAAACAAGAGAGTCCAGGTTGAATTCCCTAAAAAGTCACAGAAGTTGTATTTGAAATTCAAATTAAATCCTTGTTTGCAAAGAAGTCGAACTTCACTGTGAACCTTCAAGCCCAGTTTAAGCAAAGATGTGTTGTGTGCTCCCTAAACTTGTTCAGGTTCTAGGATAATCAGTGTAAATTGGCAAATGATACATGAGAGGTGTCAGTTTTCAAAAACATTGAATTGCTTTACGTCATCTAGCTAAATGGATGCCTTCAAGCAAGGTAGGGATCCAGACGCAGAATTCAGTGTTTTAGCTAAGCGCAGTTTGTTGAATACACCATCGTTCACTGGATTCAAACAACAAGACAACTACGTTACAGTTCCCAAACCAACAATGGCTAGTTTTATTCAATGCATCAAATTAAACCCAACATTATGGCTTCTCTCTAACCACGCTCTCATCTCTCACTTCCCGTGTTGGGTCAGCAAGTGCAGAAGGAAGGAAGCAAGCTTCACATGATCATCCACAAGCCCAATCTTCATCTTAGTAAGAGATAGATCTTGAGGCACCAGCTCCCTCCTGCTAATTTGAGTTGGGTTTTTTTCCCAACCCTGGCAATTTTAAGGCTCCCAGAATTCCCCAGCCAGCATGCTGGAAGTTGACATCCAGCCGTCTTGAAATTGCTATGGTTGAGAAACATTGCACTAAATGATTCCTACCCTCACATCAGAACCAGCTCCAGAAAGAGGCTTACCCATACCTGCTACAACACCACCATGATACAAAAGTCCTGTTAGGCTCCGGCATACTATTTATTTTGCATTTGGACATTGAAAATCCGAAAGCATGAAAAGAGTCAACAAAGCTGTTGAGTATTCATGCTTTTCTAAGTGGGAGGAGCAAACGTGGAGACCACAGAGAGAGGGAGCAAACCTTAAATCCAGGTTGTTCCAAGTTTGCTGAATGTTCTCAAGATCCTTCACAGCCATTCAAGGAGAGTTTTTTCTCTCCTCTTTTTTTATTATTTTCTTCTATTAGCTGCTGTGTGCTCCTTGTATTTGCAGAATGCGGGCGATGAAGTTGGTGGTTGCCTGCTAGCAGCATGCTTGCACTCTCTAAGGTAGCTAATGTTGTATGTTCACATTGTGGTTGCCAGGCAGCGACTACAAGACAATTCCAAAGGAGGGAGAAAGCCACCAGGCAGAATGCTAATCAATGGTGCAATAAACTGTTCAGCGGCTGAGATTCCCCTCCTAGAAACCATCATTCACAAACTCAAGCAGAGTCTCACGTGCAAAGGAAAAAGGAGAAGAAATGTTTCTAGACCTCAGGTTTCCCAAGTGCCCATAGTATTAGATTGCATGTCAGACAGAACTTGGATCTTAACCTCCTCCTCCTCCTCCTCCTCCTCCTCCTCCTCCTCCTCCTCCTCCTCCTCCTTTTTTCAAGAGGTCTGAGCTTCCCTGTGGGTGAATATATGCTACAGGGTCAATGTCATTTACAATGAACCTCATTTATGAATGAAGTGAGCATTAGGACAGGTTCGTTGGAGAAGGAAGAAGAAAGCCAAATTGTTCATGAACAGCCTTCTAAAGCAGGGGTCTTCAAACTTGGCTCTTTTATGACTTGTGGACTTCAACTCCCAGAATCCCTCAGCTGGCGTGCCTGGCTGAGGAATTCTGGGAGTTGAAGTCCATAAGTCATAAAAGGGCCAGGTTTGAAGACCCCTGTTCTAAAGCACTTGGAGGGCAGACCATAGAGAACATAGAACTGAACAGCAAGGCCATCCATGGGAATTCTGGGAGTTGAAGTCCACGTGTCCTAAAGAAGCTAAGATTAAGAAACACTTGTCTATAGGTAATGTTTCCATACTTCCCCTCCTCCCTCCAGGACTAAACAATTATCTTCAGGGGCCAGATTTTGTGTAAGATATCCCATTACTGTTCTCTGTCTTACAAGCTAAAAGGCAATTATTTCATCCTCCCAAATTAATGCATTTACTTTCATTTGGAGGGTTGACTTGGATTTGCTAGCGAACAGACAGGTATGGTTAGTATGTTGAGGTCCAAGATATTGGAAGTCAATGGATTTTGATGCAATTCCATAGGACTATTCTATAAATCCATGCTAAGCTTTCACGCACTGCAGATTGTTTCTATTTATTTATTTCTTAGGTTTTTATTCTTTTTTCTTTTTTTCTACTCTTTCCCCTGGTCTTTTGCAGCTATTTATACAGCATTTTGAACTTCTAAAGGAAGCATCTGTTTCATTTGTGAAGAATTATACCCATCTGTATTACTGCACCAATTTTCGTTAGTGCATAAGCCAATGCATATTTCAACAAGAGATTTCTGCCGTAAATTACCAAATCTGTCAACATTAGTTTTCTCATCCAAAGAGATTGTTAATAAGCATCATCCTTGCTTTAAGAAAAAAAAACGTTTGAAGGTTGACAGGCAATATGCCAACTTGTTTCAAAGCACTGACTGGGTTCATAAATACTGCTAAGCCATGATTTAGTTATTCCATGGTTTACTGAAAAATTCAGCATTAACTAAGGTGTGGTTTACAAAACCCAGTACCTGGGCCCAATATCATCTTACGTTCAGTCTTCCCAGGTAGAACCATAATACAGAACAACAGAGTTGGAAGGGACTTTGGAGGTCTTCTAGTCCAACCCCTTTCTTAAGGCAGGAGACCTTTCACCATCCTGGTCAAATGATTGCCCAGTCTCTTCTTGAAAACCTCCAGTGATGGAGCACTCACAATTTCCACTGATCCTTTCACTGTTCCACCGATTTATTGTTCTTGGTGTCAGGAAATTTCTCCTTAGTTCTAGCTTGGATTTTTCTCTGTGATAAATTCCTCTTTGGTCAGCAAACCAGACAGGAGATACAACTAGATGAGCTAAATGGAGGTAGTGACAGATTTTATTTCCCTGGGCTCCAAGATCACTGCAGGCGGGGACTGTAGCCAAGAAATTAAAAGACGCTTGCTCCTGGGGAGGAAAGCCATGGCAAATCTAGACAGCACACTAAAAAGCAGAGACATCACCCTGCCAACAAAAGTGTGTATAATCAAGGCTATGGTCTTCCCAGTTGCAATGTATGGCTGTGAAAGTTGGACCATAAGAAAGGCTGAGGCCTTTGAACTGTGGTGCTGGAGAAGACTCCTGCGAGTCCCTTGGACTGCAAAGCGATCAAACCGGTCAGTCCTAAAGGAGATCAACCCTGACTGCTCTTTAGAAGGCCAGATCCTGAAGTTGAAACTCAAATACTTTGGCCACCTAATGAGAAGGAAGGACTCACTGGAGAAGAGCCTAATGCTGGGAAAGATTGAGGGCAAGAGAAGAAGGGGACGACAGAGAATGAGGTGGCTGGATGGAGTCACTGAAGCAGTAAGCATGAGCTTAAATGGACACCAGCAGATGGTAGAGGACAGGAAGGCCTGGAGGAACGTTGTCCATGGGGTCGCGATGGGTCAGACACGACTTCGCAGCTAACAACAACAACAACATTAATGGAGTCTCGCAAGTCTGAAAGTAGAAACTTCCCCAAGCTACTTTTAACTGCCTCATCCATTGGGGAGGATCTTTCCTAAGTCTCTTCCGCGCTGACTGTTAAGTGACTGAAGGCCCTTCCCACTTTTAGCTGTTTTTTTTCCCCAGGCAGCATCTATTTTTATCATCCTCCAAGGTCACCACTTTCAGCCATCTGATCAATTAGGGCAGGTCTGTAGGAGATGACCAAGCTGAGCCCCAGGGAGGGATCAAATGCGTCCTAGGTCCCGAGACTTTGCACGCCCGCAAGAGATCTAGGTCCAGACCACCTTGAATGCCTTTCTTATCTCCCTCTCATTTCCCTTGGCCGTTAGTTGGTCCGATTCTTGTAGAAAGCTCTCAAGCTTGCAATGAATTTTTACACTCATTCGAACTGCCCGAATCTCCTGATTTCCCGGTGCTTGACAAGGTCCTTCCTAAGTTTCTTTCCCTCAACGTTAAGCCATTGGGGGCATCCCCCCTCTCTTTGATTGTTTCCTAGCCAGCATCTTTTCCCCTGATTCTCCTGATCTCCGATATCAGTACATCAAATAAATCACGCACACCATAATAAAACTTGAGAAGCATTGCAAAGAATGACCTTTTTTTTAAAAAAAAATAACCATCTTTTTTTCTTTTTGTCAATTTGTATCTCTCTTTTTTTCTTCTCTCTCTCTCTCTCTCTCGTTTTTAAACTTAACAAAATTGCATTAAAAAAGGAAAAAGAAAAAGAATATTTCTGCTTCAGGAAAGGTAAAACGACTTCTCACTTCGGACCAGAAGGCATAAAGAAGGGTTCCAGTTTAATTTTTTAAAAAAACATAATATCTTTAGGAATTAACAGCTTTAAAGTAAATTCCTGGAGAATTCCATCCGCATGACTAAAAAGATTCTGCATACTGGCATCAATTCTGAACTTCTGAGAGCTCGACACACTTGCCTCAACCCCTGATTCAAGCACCCCAGTTCCACCCCTGGATTTCTTACAGCCACATATGAATCATGATCAAGGCAGGCCCAGCACAACATTTCTCGATTACTCACCCCACTGATGACTCAGAGTTTAGGAACCACATATTAAATCCCTTAACAAAATAATGGGAGAAAGTTAAGCTCTTGATCATTTTGCTAAAGTATATTTTTGGATGATGCACTGGCCTGTTTTGAATTTACCTATTGGGAAAAGAGCATAGAAATCCTGTTTCTTGCAGAGCAACATTTTCAATAAGCAGATGTATAAGTGATGGGGGGAAGATAACCTTGGGCTGAAGAGATGCTATAGAGGAAGAGAAAGTGTCCAACGAACGATGAAGACAGTGGATACTCTCCAACTGAATTCCTATTAGTCTATTATTCCAGAGTTATTATATGTGCTCTTATTCATCATTAGATCATGCTCAATGTGTTTTTGTATATGTAATGTATGCAAGTAGCCTACAACTGGATATTTTACTGTTTCTGGCCATATGGCTGTAATAAACTGATTTGATTATTCTAGAGTGGCTTTTCATACAAGGTCAGCATCAGAGCCTGGAGAGCATCAGCTTGTAAGAGATGACCAGTCTTAGCCTGAGGGAGGCGTCAAATGCATCATCAGTCATGAGTCCCTGTGTGTCCCCAGAGATCTAAGTCCAGCCCACCTTGAATGTCTTTCTTATCTCCTGCTCATTTCCCTTGACTGTTAGTAGGTCAGATTCTTGCAGAGAGCTGAAGCTTGTAATAAATCTTTATACTCATTTGAACCACCTCTGCCTCCTGATTTCCCCAGCGCTTGACACAGCCTTTCACTTAGTTTTGTAAACAACTAAACCAGGGGTAGGCAACCTTGGCTCCTTTATGACTTGTGGACTTCAACTCCCAGAATTCCTGAGCCAGCCATGCTTGAGGGGAAAGGGAGAGGTTTCCAAGCTGAGCCATGCCAGCTCAGGAATTCTGGGAGTTGAAGTCCACAAGTCATAAAAGAGCCAAGGTTGCCTACCCCTGAACTAAACTGAGATTATTCAACAATTCATGATGAAAACCAATCGCAACTTAGCAAAATCTATGGGCCCATTCAATATGTTGGTAGAGAATCTGTATCTTCTCATTTGGAGCTGTCCAATGCAAGACCCATTATTTCACGGCGCACTAACATTACAGGTCTTCAGGTGTATCTCCTGCATCCATTATCTGGAAGTAATATGATTGGATATTTGACAAAGCCTGCTCCCAAACTCACGTATGTCCTAATCTTTAAAAGTTCTTTGGGAAAAAAGGGAGGGGGGAAAAAAGCCAGGATAATTTGTCCTTTTCAGTCATAATCCACAAGGCCAAAACGATGGCATTCTAAATTTATCTTGTAAGATTTCTCACCTTCAATAGTCCAAGTACAGAGAGCAAATATCTATGGATTTCTTACACTTACACGCACGCGTGTATGTGGAGAGAGGGGGGTGGGTGGGCAGAGGGAGAGACTGACAGAAGACAATATTTGCTCAGGGTTGAACTGTGATGCTCTCTGAACTTGGTTGTTTTCTTGCAGACATTTAATTACCCAAGGTAGATAACATAATTAGTTCACCATTAACCAACCTGGCTTGGGTAATGAAATTTCTGCAAGAAAACAACCAACTTGAGAGAGCACTCAGGATGATGGATGATAGATAGATAAAGATAGGTAGGTAGGTAGATAGGCAGATAGATAGATAGATAGATAGATAGATAGATAGATAGATAGATAGATAGATAGATAGATAGATAGATAGATAGATAAAGATAGGTAGGTAGGTAGATAGGTAGATAGATAGGTAGGTAGATGATAGATAGATAGATAGATAGATAGATAGATAGATAGATAGATAGATAGATAGATAATAGGTAGGTAGGTAGGTAGGTAGATATAGATAGATAGAGATAGATAAGATAGGTAGGTAGGTAGATAGATGATTAATAATAATAATAATAATAATAATAATAATAATAATAATAATAATAATAATAATAATAAGAAGAAGAAGAAGAAGAAGAAGAAGAAGAAGAAGAAGAAGAAGAAGAAGAAGAAGAAGAAGAAGAAGTAGTAGTAGTAGTTGGAAGGGACCTTGGAGGTCATCTAGTCCAACCCCCTGCTCAGGCAGGAAACCCTATACCATTTCAGGCAAATGGCTGTCCAGTCTCTTCTTTAAAACTTCCAGTGTTGGAGCATCTTCTAGAGCATCTTCTGGAGGCAAGTTGTTCCACTGGTTAGTTGTTCTAACTGTCAGGAAGTTTCTCCTTAGTTCTAGGTTGCTTCTCTCCTTGACTAGTTTCCATCCGTTGCTTCTTGTCCTGCCTTCAGTGGCTTTGGGGAATAGCTTGACTCCCTCTTCTTTGGGGCAGCCCCTGAGATATTGGAACACTGCTATCATGTCACCCCTCACCCTTCTCTTCATTAAACTACACATACCCAATTCCAGCAACCGTTCCCTATATGTTTTAGCCTCCAGTCCCCCAATCATCTTTGTTGCTCTTCTCTGTACTCTTTCCAGAGTCTCGACATAGATAGATAGATGATGGATGGATGGATGACAGACAAACGTACGAGAAATGGACACTACCAGGGCTTGAAGGAGGAACTAGAGAGGATATGGAAAGTGAAGGCCAAAGTGGTCCCAGCAGTAGTAGGAGAATTGAGACCGGGGCCTCTAAGCCGCAGAGTAGATCCAACAGATCCCAGGAATGACATCAGAGCTCTCCATCCAGAAGAGTGCAGCGCTAGGAACAACTTCGATCCTGTGCAGAAACTTCAAACTTGCAGGGCTCTCGCAAAGGACCCGAGATTGAAGAGACACAGATCATCCATAGAGGTAAGAAGTTTTGTTTTTTTTTAATTTTTGTTTTACAGGTTTCCTTTCATGGAAGCAGCCTTCAAACTTTGCATGACAAGCCATATTTAATTTAAAAAGAAAAAAACGAAATCTTGCCTCGACAAAGGGTGCCTTGCCTTATCTGGCACAGGCACACCCGGGACTGAGGAATCCGAGCAGCAAATTTGCCTGGCACATTGCAGCTAAACTGATTACAGGAGAGTCAGCCAATATGTCAAAGAGATGAAAGGGACGCTCTATCTCATGACAAAACCACATCTTAAAAATTAAGCACAGCTGGAAGGAAAGATCTACCAGTACACTTGAAAGAGGCTCGGCATCTTTGGAGTATATGTGTGTGTTTGTGTGTGTGTGCGCGCGCGGGCGCCCGTGCATCTTTTGTTCCCTTGACTCTTCGCTTTATGAAATGTCTCAGTGCCAAATATGTGTGTGCTTTTTTAAAAAAAAATGATTGCAAAGGATGCAAAATGGGTTTGGGGAAGAGGAAGACAGAAATGGAGTGAACCAGAATGCTGGTTGGGGGGCCCTTGGTGCACCTCTGAGCTTGGTTGTTTTCTTGCAGACGTTTCATTACCCAGCTAGGGAACATTATCAATCCTAGAAGGATGTTAGGTCTGTGGAGAGGAGGAGGAGAGAGAAGAGGGAGGGGAGGAGGAGGAGGAGGAGGAGGAGGAGGAGGAGGAGGAGGAGGAGGAGGAGGAGGAGGAGGAGAAAACTGTGGGATCCTTGGTGCTCTCTGAGCTTGGTTGTTTTCTTGCAGACGTTTCATTACCCAGCTAGGGAACATTATCAATCCTAGAAGGATGTTAGGTCTGTGGAGAGGAGGAGGAGAGAGAAGAGGGAGGGGAGGAGGAGGAGGAGGAGGAGGAGGAGGAGGAGGAGGAGGAGGAGGAGAAAACTGTGGGATCCTTGGTGCTCTCTGAGCTTGGTTGTTTTCTTGCAGACGTTTCATTACCCAGCTAGGGAACATTATCAGTCCTAGAAGGATGTTAGGTCTGTGGAGAGGAGGAGGAGAGAGAAGAGGGAGGGGAGGAGGAGGAGGAGGAGGAGGAGGAGGAGGAGGAGGAGGAGGAGGAGGAGGAGGAGGAGGAGGAGAAAACTGTGGGATCCTTGGTGCTCTCTGAGCTTGGTTGTTTTCTTGCAGACGTTTCATTACCCAGCTAGGGAACATTATCAGTCCTAGAAGGATGTTAGGTCTGTGGAGAGGAGGAGGAGAGAGAAGAGGGAGGGGAGGAGGAGGAGGAGGAGGAGGAGGAGGAGGAGGAGGAGGAGGAGGAGGAGGAGGAGGAGAAAACTGTGGATCCTTGGTGCTCTCTGAGCTTGGTTGTTTTCTTGCAGACGTTTCATTATCCAGTGCTCATGCTGATGATGTTACCTAGTTTGGTAATGAAACATCTGGAAGAAAACAACCAAGCTCAGAGAGCACCAAGGACCCCCCTCATTTCAACCACAAAGATTCTCCTTTATATAGAATCTTTATTAGAATCTTGGTTATTTAGAGAGCTGTCTTTACGTCTTTTTAATGAGTCCCTAGATTGCAGGGCTGGGTGTCTCCAAACCTGCCAAATTTAAGACTTGTGGACTTCAACTCCCAGAATTCCGCAGCCAGCATGTTCTGAAGAAGATTCTTGGACTGGACATCCACCTGTTTGAGACAATATAGGTTCTCCTGCTCAAGCAGGGGGCTGGACTAGATGACCTCCAAGGTCCCTTCCAGCTCTATTCTATTCTATTCTATTCTATTCTATTCTATTCTATTCTATTCTATTCTATTCTATTCTATTCTATTCTATTCTATTCTATTCTATTCTATTCTATTCTATTCTATTTTCTGTTCTATTCTATTCTATTCTATTCTCTATTTTATTCTATTCTATTCTGTTCTGTTCTGTTCTATTACATTACATTACATTACATTACATCTATTCTGTTCTGTTTTGTTCTATTTTCTATTCTATTCTATTCTATTCTATTCTATTCTATTCTATTCTATTCTATTCTATTCTATTCTATTCTATTCTATTCTATTCTATTGCATTGCATTGCATTGCATTGCATTACACTCCATCTATTCTATTCTATTCTATTCTATTCTATTCTATTCTATTCTATTCTATTCTATTCTATTCTATTCTATTCTATTCTATTCTATTCTATTCTATTGCATTGCATTGCATTGCATTGCATTGCATTGCATTGCATTGCATTGCATTGCATTGCATTGCACTCCATCTATTCTATTCCGTTCCGTTCCGTTCCGTTCCGTTCCATTCCATTCCATTCCATTCCATTCCATTCCATTCCATTCTATTCTATTCTATTCTATCCTATTCTAAAATCGGAAGGTCCCCTTGCCTTTCAAAGAAAACCACTTTGGGGTTTGCCATCGCTGCTCTCCAACAAGGCACCTCTGACAAAAATCAGTTCAATGAAAAAAGATGGCAGGCCTGATGGCATTCGAAGAGAGAAGACCACACGGGAAAATTTTGCGACCTATTTGGGTTCGTCTTAAAATTTGTCAGCAAGCACAAGTCCGTGGCTCCAGTGAAATAAAATTAAGTTACTGCTGCCGATCTCCTTAGAACAGGCGGCGTTCTCCAAGGTGGTCTGCTAAGAAACAACATTACCAAGAGATCCTACTTACTAATAGCAGGGGACATGACTCAGAACGGAGCCTAAGTAGGAAGGGGGAAAACAAATATATATCAGGGGTTTGAATTTCAGAACCCCCTTAATTTCCACATGAAACCCTCTCCAGGATTATTCTGCTTTTCTAAGCCGCTCAAGGCTGAGGCTGGCAGTGTCAGAAATTAAAGTTTGGAAAAGAGCTTTTCTAGCCACTTTTAGCACAGCCAGAAATAAAAGATTATGTAATTTAGCCTTCAGCGGAGTCTGTTGTTGAAAGCGTGTGAGGGAAAATAACTATATATGCCTTGTCGAAAATTTAGAGAGGGAGAAACATGAGTTTGTTTTGGTCAGTAAAGTGGGATGTGACTCAGCCCTCCGAGGGAGCAAAAACACTGACTAAGAAAGCTCTACTTTATAGCAAAGCACCCTTTTATACGTCTTAACCACCAAATTATACAAAGAAATCTGGTCGCAGCTCCACAGGCCAGGCTAACATTTAAGGGCTATTTTTTTTTCCCCTCCTATGCGACACAATCAGACACACATACACACCTCAGTAAAGCAGCTCCTACTAGGCTGAAAAATGACAGGTCTTTTTTTTTAAAAAAAAAAACAACAACCCAAAAATTAACACCCCAGGGTCTGAAACACAGCCCACATTAAAAAGTCAGAGGGATTTTATAGGAATGAATGGCAGATATATTATTTCAACTCACATCTCAGCCAGACAGTTATGCTTTTTACACACCTACAGCCGGTGCCTAGGGGACAAACTAAACATTACACAAAACCTTTACACATTTGGGGTTTCATGGCAGGGGGGAAAAAAGGCTCTGGAGAGAGGGAGAGGGAGAGAGAGAGAGAGAGAGAAGAGAGAGAGAGAGAGAGAGAGAGAGAGAGAGAGAGAGAGAGAGAGAGAGAGAGAGAGAGAGAGAGAGAGAGAGAGATGAAGATTTTATTACATTTGCCTCTTTGCAATCTCCCACTTGCCAAAATTCAGGTCCGGAAGCAACGGACGAAGGAGATTCTTAACAAAGACAGAGGTGGAGCAATATAATCAGGAAAAACAGAATAACAGTGTGGAAAGGGACCTTGGAGAGCTTCTAGTCCAACCCTCAGTTCAAGCAGGAGATCCTACACCCTTTCAGACAACCAGCTGTCCAATCACTTCTTGAAAACTTCTAGTAATGGAACATCCACAACTTCTGTCGGGAAAATCAGAAGGGGTAAGACTTTGTTGCCCTATCTTAAGACTTCAAAATATTCATTGGGTTAGCAAGGAATTGTGTGCCAAGGAAGGTCGTAAAACGGGGCAAAACTCACGTAACAAATGTGCCAGTTAGCCAGATAAATTTTGGGCTCAATTGTGTCCGTAAGTTGAGGACTACCTGTACTAGGTGGTCTTGTGATCATCTAAGAAGCATAGGTATCCTCAATAGAAAAACAATTGTACTGGCAAACTTCAATAGTAAGTCAATATTTAGTCACCTAAACAGAAAATGGGGGAGGGGGAGGGGAAACAGCAGTGCTGCTGATTTCCTGCTGGCTTTCCCACTGACTATCTCCATCCATCCATTAGCTGTCTCTGTCTCATCCATCCATCCATCCATCACATCCAGCATTAAAAAAATTGATACCTGGAAAGTTCTAATTCCATATATATATTAGAACTTTCCAAGTATC